>NC_048304.1:15592204-15878106 GCF_013100865.1 Trachemys scripta elegans | reverse complement strand
ATATATATATATATATATATATTTCCTAATAAGATCATTTCTATGAAAAAAAGTGTTTAAAAAAAAAAACTTGCATTAAAGTGTCTTCATGGAAAATATTCACCATTTGCAGTCCAGCCCTAAAGAATACTTGATCTCCAAGAGCAAGACTTGAGCCGGAGATAAACTAGTAACTGAGAGGAAGAATGTAGAAAAGGACCTAGGGGTTACAGTGGATGAGAAGCTGGATATGAGTCAACAATATGCCCTTGTTGCCAAGAAGGCTAATGGCATTTTGGGATGTATATATAGGGGCATCGCCAGCAGATCGAGGGATGTGATCATTCCCCTCTATTTGACATTGGTGAGGCCTCATCTGGAGTACTGTGTCCAGTTTTGGGCCCCACACTACAAGGAGGATGTGGAAATATTGGAAAGAGTCCAGCGGAGGGCAACAAAAATGATTAGGGGGCTGGAGCACATTACTTATGAGGAGAGGCTGAGGGAACTGGGATTGTTTAATCTGCAGAAGAGAAGAATGAGTGGGCATTTAATAGCTGCTTTCAACTACCTGAAAGGGGGTTCCAAAGAGGATGGATCAAGACTGTTCTCAGTGGTACCTGATGACAGAAGAAGGAGTAATGGTCTAAGTTACAGTTGGGGAGGTTTAGGTTGGATATTAGGAAAAACTTTTTCACTAAGTGTGGTGAAGCACTGGAGTGTGTTACATAGGGAGGTGGTGGAATCTCCTTCCTTAGAAGTTTAAGGTCAGGCTTGACAAAGCCCTGGCTGGGATGATTTAGTTGGGAATTGGTCCTGCTTTGAGCAGGGGGTTGGACTAGATGACCTCCTGAGGTCCCTTCCAACCCTGATATTGTATGATTCTATGAAGAATGATATTGTGGTTATGGAACTTGTATGGACAAGATCTGAGTTCTATTTTCAACTCTTGCCACAGACTTTTTGCATTTTTGATTATAAGCCCTTTTGGGCACAGACTCTCTATGTGCAATGCCTAGGATAAGAGGATCCCAGTTTTAGTTGAGGCTTCTAGCTGCTACTGTAATATAAATGAGATGAGAGATCCTTTATCTGAATACCGTTCTCTGAGCCAGCCAACCACCACTAGTACTGGCTCCTTACAATCCAGCCTCACTAAGGGGCAGTGTCTAGCAGAACTGTTAAGAAGGAGGGCAGGACTGACCAGTGGTACAGTTTAGTCCTTACTTTCCCCCTGCTTTAGAAGGGAAACAAGCTGTGCCAGCCTTTTTCCCCACTGCAGCATCAGCTCACCTCTTCTGGCACCATATTACAGGAGTTGAACCAAAATTCCATCCACTTGCTTCTGCTGCCAGCTCACCCAAGAAGGGAAATGGCTAAAAATCCCAGATGTTTTTAAATTAAGTTTTTCCCTCCCCTCCACCACCAAGAAACTTCCTGGAGAGAAAAAAAAATTTGTGGAAACAAAAACAACAACAAAAAAAGGAAAAAGCAGCCAGTAAAACAATTCCTCCCCACCCCTCACCTTCCAACGATTTAAAACTGGCATTCTGGGTCAAAGTTTGAAATCAAGCAAAAGGTTAATGAAAATTCACACACAGCCCTAGAAAAAGAAGCTCTCCAACAGCTGTTCACCTCACCCCCCCACACAGGGTCATCGTGCTCAATGAATGGTACGTTTGCCTGAGCAAGGTGAGGAACATAGTCATTAGTTTGACTAGTGTAGTCCATTAAGCATTGAATGATGTATGGTTTTAGGACAGTGCTTGAGAAGCTCTGAGCATTAGAATGGAATTGAAATACTTTATCTGGATTTACACTTGTGTTTGACTGACCTTCTGTAAATACTATACTCCCACCTCTAAAGGAAAAATTTTAGACTTCACAGTTGATGGGTGCCAAAAATGAACAAATAGCTCACTAAAATAGCAAGGAAAGGTCAAATTTAATAATCCATGCTAGTGGTTTACTTAGCTTGGTGTTTTGCCCTCAGACAAGTTCACATGGATACTTTCACTGCTGGTGGATATGGCCACCTGTGTACCTCCTCAGCTTCAAGTGACTATTGCAATGCCATTTGTATGGGTGTTTAAAGTTGAAAGCTTTAGCCAATATGTGACCAACACAAAGTGTTCAAGGCAGAGATACCGCTGCATTTTGAGAGTTTATTTTGCATACTTTCAATAATGGTATATTAGCATGTATTTCCATCACTCTTTGTACTCTCTATGGTGCCCACAAGTACAGTGTTCCAGGACTCAGAAGCTGACCTTAAGTCTCCAGATGAGAGCAGGGAAGGGAGGAATAACTGACACTGGTTGACAAGGAAGTTGGTAAAAGTCTATTATGGGCCTTGCTAAGCAAACAAGTCTCCCCACCCCACCCCAGTTAGTTGGTCATGGATATCATCTTCCAGCTGTTTGTAGTATTCTGTGTACAACAGACAGGCCATGAAAATCACTGTAAACAGTTGGTATCACCACTGGCCTGCTAACACAGCAACAATGGATATTGTCCAAAATCTCCCCTTTCATAGAGTTGCCTTTAGTCTTATAACAACCACCCCTGTGAGGCAGGAATGTACTTAAAACATAAGCCTTAATCCTCCAGCTTCCTTCTGAGCATTTCTACCAAGACCTGATGATGATCTTCTTAGCTCCTTTAATTTTCAGATATTCAGCATTTAAGGGTCTTTAGTAAAAATAATGGAATCTAATCTATCACGTTGAGTTGCCAGAACAACTACTGCTCCAATAGGGTCTCAGTCTGACACCCAGTTACAGTTATCCGAATGAGTTAAAACTTAGGTACAACCACCAAGTTATATGCTACCATATATAGACCACCTACCTTTGTAGTCACTGAATTGCACCTAAGAGAAAATGACCTGTGTACGTGCATGCAAACTATTTTCATAGTCACAGAAACTATCATAGCCCCTGAATTACAACTAAGAAAAGACAGGCTGTTTGAAAGGAAAAAGATCTGCTGAGCAAATGATGAAAACATTTTCAAGATAAGAGAAGTTTAAAAAAAAAAAAAAGATTCCGAATGGTTTCACTTCAGTGAGTCGTTTCAGGTTTACAACAAGTGTAACTGAGGCAGAATCTCACTCTAGGTCAAAGATGTACTGAGCCATTTTGACAAAAAAAATAATGCAAGTGAACATGAAATGGAACAAAAATGTAATAGATGCTGTATAGGAGTGATCTGAAGACTGTAGGAATAGTGACACAATGTAGCTGAAAAGTTACTAACGACACAACCATAGCATGGGGCAGTAGATTGCTAGACTGCACCAGCAGAAGGGCAGAAAAGGAATTAGGACTCACAGATCCATTGTCCAGCCCAGATACATGCACTCCCCCACTAATCCTTGCTCAAGGGAAAGGAATGCATTTATTTGGATATGTACAGTAGATTCTGGTCCATGGCTGGGCCTTTTAGGCACTACCCTATACATAGTACAGTTTAGCTGTAGAACTTCAGCATTTCTTTAAGTGCCTTTGTTTCTATGGGACATTAAAAAAAAAAAGTCAGACCGCTCACCCCAGTCTATCCAAATGTGGATATTAAAAGCATATTCATCCATCCATAGGAGAGGTATATACAAAGGAACTCAAAACACCCTTATACAAAGAGACCGCTTAAATCCACCAAAGTTATTTATACAAAGAGAAACCAAATATCCTGCAGAGCTTTGAGAGTATTTTCAAAAGTAAGGATTGCTATAAGGAAACAAAGGACAAAGGATATTTTAAAATTTACAGGCTAAGTCAGTCGTAGCCTGCGTCATTATGCTGCTTTGATTTCCTTGGAAGAATGTGTATCTTAAGTTAGACCAGTGCATTTTAATAGGTCAATGAAAGAGGTAGCATAAGGATGTAAATTCCAATGGCTTTTTCCTAGAGCTGCCGTGATGGAAATTGTTTCATGAAAGGACTGAGACTTTGAAACTTGGCTTTATTCTGAATCTGAACACCCCAAATTTTGAAGTTCTCTGCAATGGAAAATTCCAGAAACCATCTCATTTCAGATCGAGCAAAATGTTTTGTTGTGACAAACCTGACATTGACACTGTCTTCTGATACATAATGAAGTTACTTCTCATTTTGAAATGTTTTATTTTAAAACAAATTGAAACTTTTCATTTTTAGTGTCCAATTGGAATATTTTGACATTGACTGAACTTTTTCCCCCTGGTTTTCTTCCAAAAACAAATTCTAGCAAATGCCCCAATTTTGTAAATCACTTCTATTCTGATGGTATTGGATATTCTGATGGAACATGGGTTCTTGAGTTTCTCCAAGCAAAGTTTCTCCTCCCCCCACCCCTTCTTTGGTGTACACGTTTGGTTTATAAAACTTTCAAACCCCCAGACAATAGGTAAACACATAAGCACCATATAACTGAATGCAGATTAGGGCTAATGGTCCCTTCTGATGTTAAAATTTGTGAGTAATCTCCAGGTGGGGAAGGGTAGAGAATTAGTGCATCTTTCCAGGGTCATAGTTCTGCACCATTTCTTGTCCAATTTGGCAGCAGTCAAATCATGTTCTAAGGGTATGTCTATAGAGAGTATCTTTAAATCTCTCTCTCTGAACCTGGAGCAGTGAAACAGTGGCAGCATAGGCTTGAGCACAGGCTAGCTACATGACTAATTACACGGGGTTTCTGGTAGGCTTGCGTTTCCTGTGCTGAAGCATACGCTGCTGCAGCTTCACTCCTCCACTACCTGAGCTAGCCAGGATACGTCTACAGAAGCTGCAGTGATACCCCCACAAAGAGTAGATCTATGAACTCTACAGATCCTCAATGGGGGATTGGCAATACAATGGACTGTTGTGCTACTTGGCAGCTGCCCCATATTTTATCTTCAGGATGAAGAAAGGATTCTATTCCTCCAGACCCTTCCTTGATCCTCTGCGCAAAACTTGAGACAGTGTTTCACAGAGATATAACAAAGCCCTTGGAGCCTGGGTGAAAGGAAAAGCCCTACATTTAAGAAGGAAAATGGTTGTTTTCAAAGCCAAGACCATGCAAATTATAGCAGGGGAAAATGAAGATAAAGGCTAGCAAGAAGTCAGTGCATGTTTTGGTGACAGGAACCAAGATACATAGTCAAATTGATTCCTATTATTATTGGGAACAGATTTTTTTTGTTCATGTCAAGAAGATTTGTTGCTCTGCTTATTCCATTTTTTTTATAAAGCAATGCACAGCATTATGAAGCCAATTTTAGCATCATGTTATGAAGTTAATATCTTCCTCAAGAGAGCTAGGGAAGTCTTTCCTCCTTCAATTCCCAGCATTTGGGTCTAATCCTGCAAACTCTTGCTCCCGATAGTGCCAATCCATATTAGCTTCCCATTAGCTCCCCTGGGGACT
The DNA here is from genome assembly GCF_013100865.1 of Trachemys scripta elegans. Taxonomy (NCBI): domain Eukaryota; kingdom Metazoa; phylum Chordata; order Testudines; family Emydidae; genus Trachemys; species Trachemys scripta. The sequence continues at coordinate 15,872,739 of NC_048304.1, read as the reverse complement.
GTGACATTCCCCAGGAGTACCCAGGGCAGAGGCACCTCACCACTACCTACTCTTAGCATAAAGAAGTCTTGTCTGTGTCTGCTGTGGATCAACTCCCTAAAACCACCAGCCTCTGGCAGCTCAAGCGATTCCTTCTAGGCCCCCTACAGGTAGCAATAGGCACACACCAACCCCCACGGCTGGACACTACAGGGAATGCACCTTATCCACTGGACACTCAATTACCAGGCCTACTGTTCCCAAAAGAACAGTAACACCAGCTTGTAAGATTCAACTCAGGATCATCACTTGGCTTACCACCACAACACTTGTGTTTATAGTGAAAACAAAATTAAGTTTATCATCAAAAACAGATTCAAGTGATAGTCAGAATATTGGAGACAAATAGTTACATAGCAACCAAACCATGCTTTCCAGAGATTATATTTAACCTGTTGGTTAAATATAATCTCCTATATAAAGAAGGCTCTCACCCAGAGTTCTCCACATAGTTTTCAAGCAAGCCTGGTTGAGATATTTTCCATAAAGCAAACTCACTGTGCTTACTTCCTCTCTGACAAGTGATAGCCTGTCTTTATCCCCCAGATATAGTAGATCAAACTTTTGAGGTGCATGTCAAAATAGGGTTCTCACCTACAATCCTTGTTTGTGTCTTCCTGTTACTGTTCTCTGAAGTTCTTACAATCCTTCATTAGCATTCATATGACTGGTGGGCGGAGACCCATTGTGAACTATGCCATATTAATGTACATGTAAGCCACCATCTAGATCAATTTTTTTTTTTTTTGTCCAACAAACCTGTTTTTCTCCTTTGTACCTAGATGCAGCCGTTAAGAATATGAGTGTACATAACACCTTATTATGTAACATCCATGCATGTGTTATGCAATATTGATGACCAATGACACACCGGCTTTTATTCAAGACCTCACATGACTTTTTGCTGAAGTAGAACATACATGCCAGACCCAAAAGATCAGTGCTTAATTTGTAATGAATGAGGTGCCAGGACTCAAGCAATTTTTTTTTTTTACATTCATAACTGACACAGCAAGGCTAGAGGTGCCAGAGCTATGAACTGCCAAGCCCAGAGGTGCCAAGGCTCAGCCCAAGCACAAATTAAGCACTGCAAGAGATCCCTATAGCCCCTTGCCAGTTGGTATTAAGAGGTTCTTGGGTCACAGGGACTACTTGCAGGATTTGACTAGTCATGTTAGTAAAGGTTTGCAAAAAAAAAAAAAACCCTTTCATCTCCCAGTTCTCATGCTATTTTATTAAGAAAAGAGATTCCTTGGAAGCACAGAAATATTCAGGTTGGATGTAACTTTTTTCTTCTAAATGGAGAAGCTTGAGAAACATAAGGAAAGGGCACGTTTTAAATTTAAGGCCTTGAAAGCAGTATCCCTGGAAACCCCAGTTTTAAGCCAAAGGAATCAGGTAAATTACATATTGTATGAATGGATCAGGATTTACAGAAGATGTTCACACAGCTCTGAGTTTTCTCTAGGTGCAAAACAGACTCTAGGCACAGAAGCTAGAGAAAGTTGCAGGTTGAGTGCTTTTGCTTGAATTCACGATCAGTTTAATTGCTCTTTAGAAGCCTTGTGGTTTGTATTAGGTCTGGACCTTTCATATTTATTTTAGGGTTTTTTGTAGCCAAACTTCATACCAATTATGAGCAGAAAAGAATCCTTTATACAAACCAACACATTAGGAACTGTGCATCGTTTACTAGCCTACTATTGCTAGAAATCAGTCCTAGCAGAGACATGAATCAGTAATTTACCATCCCAAAATAACAGTCCCCAATAAATTCCATTTGTGGATAATTCAAGAAGTTTGGTGCAGCAGCAAGAAGCCAATTTACAATTGATAATGGAAAGCTTTTGTTTTTAAAAGTGGTTATTTCTGCTGCTACAGGAGATCAAAGTTATTTATATAAACATGCAATGTGTATTGTGCAGTTACTAACTGCAGTATCGTCATTAGGGATATGTTGCATGTCTAACTTTTGTTCCATTTCTAGCTCACATTCATTTTCTTTACTGGATTTGTTATTCCCCAACTTGAAGAGGGATAGCCCTAAGTATGGGGCAGTGTGATCCATAGCGCTAAGTAAGGGGTACATTGACTCCATACCCCTCTCATGCTTGGTCAAGGAGCAGTCATTATCAGCCCTTAAGTGTCTTTTCCAATGACTTATTTACTGAAGTGTCTTCAGCACTTTCCTTCTTTAGCCACAATCGTGGTGCAGGGGCAGCATCAAGACAATTCTCTCCTGGAGAAAGGTTGACTCACAAATTAGTACAATACATTTAGACGTGTGATGACTAAGCGTCACCACAGTGACAATAAAGTGCCCTATTCAACACTCCCTATTCAGCCCTTACTCACAAAATTCCAACTAAAATCAATGAACTTTTTGCTCAAGTGATGAGGAGTAAGGAGCAATGAAAGACTTGAAAAGCAAAATTTATAATAAAGATATGAAAACTTAGATGCAAATCATTTTACAATTATGCTTAATTTAATTTGGTAGAGCTTCAATAGCACCTTTCCCACCAAAGATCCCTCAAACATTATGAAGTACCAACTTACATACAGATTGAGCCAAGAGTTTTTAAGATTAATTCCTCTTATAACTGAGGACACAGAATGGCCCAGAAGGCCTAGTTTATCAAAATAATTTCACTACACCAAAGTCAGCCGCATCATCTTATGACAATCAGCGTGTCTCCACTGACTTCTATGGAGTGATGCTAATTTACATCAGCTGATGATCTGGTCTATAATGTGACATCGGTACTGTAAAGCCATTGTAAGCAAGATCAGATTCAGGCTTTGAGAGGACAGTGACTGTAGTGGTAAAGTCTCCATTTTGAGCTAGCAGTAATTCATATACAGAGACAACTTATTTTAGGCCTTGAGCCTTTACATAGATGTGCTAGTTAGAGCTGCAAGAACAACTCGTTTTGCTGTCAACTCTGGGGGGGGAGCAGAGGGGAACTGGAAAAAATTGTGTGGCCAAAGGGTGTTTAGATCAAAAATTTTCATTTTGACTTCATTCATTTTTTTTTTTTTTCAATGAATTAGAAACCTTGAAGTTTCCAGAACATTTTTTTCATTTTGAACAAATGAAACTAAGATTTGGGTGGGGGAGTTGTTTGTTTTTGACAAACAACTCAGTGATACTGACAAAAAAAACCCACAATATTTAGGTGTTGCTAAATCTATTTTTTGTTGACAAATATTTCAGATGAAAAATGTTGTCCATCTGTAGTGTTAGGAGAGACTCCTGCCCCTTCTGGGAATCCCATTAGAGTCAATAGGATGCACCTACCAGGGATTACACTAGTAGAACTATTTGTAAATTCAGGGCCTCAGTGAGACAGGAGTTAGCCACAATACTTGGGTTAAACAATGACTAGATTTGAATAAGGGCTGTATAGTTATGTCTATTACTTATACCATACTTGCTCTGAGGGTAATCATTTTCCATGCTTCTAAGTGTGAGATTATTGCCTGTTCATGTCAGAAGGTATATTCCCCATTCTCTCTGCACACACAGGGCAGTGGACATGCCTTGTTGGTAGCATGAACTTCCTTTCAGTGACAGAATGTTTAGGAGGGAAAACAACACAAAAGGTATTAGGTAGCACCATATAGCATAATGAAGGGCTTGCTAGGCCACTGATATTGTCCAGTGTGGAAATCATACATCAGCATCTGTTCTATTGGGAATGAGTGGTAGAATCTTTAATTTCATATCCACCTGGATATTCAACAAAGATTAACAACAATTTCTGTTATTCAGGTTAGTAGAAACACATGAGTAGCTAAGATTTATCATAAAGTGGTAAGAAAGAAACCTGGGTCTGAATGCCAAACATCTCATTTTTTATTGGGTGATTTAAATAGAAACAAGATTCTAGTGTGTTTTTTATATACATGTATGTAAAAAGAATCCGAGCAGCATCTCTGCCATGCCAGGATAATGCCAAATGACTTCATGAAAAGCTGACTGGTCAAAGATCAAATGTAGGAATGTAATTTGCATTGAATAACAACTTGATGCAACTCTTCTACCAAGGAATTGATTTAAATGATACTGTATGAACTAAACACTTCTCCCCTTAAGATTTTCACTACACTGGCATTATCTTAAGATGTTACAATTACAACAGTGTAATCAATAAGGCAATATAAATAGAGCAGTGAGCGCCCTTTGCTGTCGAATTTACTCTAATAGAAATATACGGAGATTGGATTACAGAGAATCATGTTATGCTTAGCCCTTGAAATCATGTTTCTGTTTTAAATGCATTGCTGAGGATCTTTTGATGTGTTCCTTTAACATATGCTTTGACACAGCATCAGAGAAGGAGCCTTTTAGAGATGTGTGAAAAATCAATCAGCATATTTTAAAGTCTAATATGGTTGCTAAAACACAGTTGCTGGGCTAACTTCAGCTTTCAGTTATACTGCTATGGATAAGTAGTAAATGGTATTGTGCCAGTGTAATTGAAAGGAAAAAAGTTTGACTCTTTTCTTCTAAAAGAAATATGATTACTCCGAAGACAAAGGGTAAGATTTTCAAGAGTGATCAAGTCCCATTTTCAAAATTGGTTTAGACAGTAAGAAGCCTAAATCCCATTGACTTTTAATGAGACAACCGGTAAAATTTTCAAAAGCACTTAAGTCTCACTGAAAATCAGTTACTCTACACAGCAATTGAGACGCTCAACAAATTCTCCAAAAATCACAAAATATACTCCTAGGAAGGGATAGAATTCTGAGCTCTTTGAGGCAGTCCTTTTGACCCCAGAAAGTGCTTCACACATAGTAAACGTTACCATAAACGGAGATGATCAGTCTCAGAAAGACAGTTGGATGCTCTTTTCAAGTCAAAGGAATCTGGGTGCTTAACTGCTCTGTGCATCTTTAAAGGTCTCCCCTATCATTAGTAATAATGGAAACTGTCTGAGGTGCCTGTACTACAGGGTGGCTAGAGTGGAAGCAGATACACCCTAACAGAACAGTAAGTAATTTTAATAAAGTCATCCTTGAAGTGAGGATCTTGGGGAACAAGGGTTTTGGCCGCCCGAGGCAGCAAAAAAAAAAAAAAAACAAACAAACAAAAAAACGCGATCACGATCTGCGGCGGCAATTCGGCAGAAGGTCCTTCGCCTCGAGCGGGAGTGAGGGACCGTCCGCCGAATTGCCCAATAGTTGGACCTGCCACCCCTCTCCGGAGTGGTCGCCCCAAGCACCTGCTTTGCCAAGCTGGTGCTTGGAGCCAGCCCTGCAAGCACCCGGCCAGTAATAGCTCCTAGCCAAAGAACAAACCATCAGTAGCCTTGCATATGCTGCTTGAATGTTACTTTAGTAAAGAGAATTCCACCCATTTGAAGTAGAAGGGAGGAAGTGGATTTTCATTAATTCTGAATGACAGTTGCTTCCTTTCATCCTGTAATATCACCTAAATTGAACAGTTGCAATGTAAATCAAGAGTTGAATTAACTTTTCACTGTGATGCTAAATAGCAATTCCTTTTATCATTCAAAATACAGGGTTGATTCTACAATTAGATCCATGCCATTCTCTAGGGCACCTGCATCCATGCAGAATTCCATGGGTCTCCATCCTGGCACAAGAAGTCCATCTACATGAATCCAGTTGCAAGATGGGGCCTTAATATGATGCTAGCTGGGGATTTCACAGTCAGTCCTGGTCCAGTGCTGTGCACTAATGCACACAACTCTTCATTAGAGATACTAATCTAAACAAACATTTAACCCTGAGTGCTCTGCTCATTTGTGCAAGTCACAACAGGTGAAAATACTCTACCCCCATCAGAGCTTTAATATCCCAGACAGAGCCATTTTCATCCCATTTTCATAGTTACACTATTGACTTGACAGGTGAATTTAGTCTAGTTATTATGCTTCATAAACACAATACTCTGGTATGAAACCTTGACCTTTACCTAAGGTATCACAAATTTATTCCAGAGCAAAATTTCTCCATTTTCCAGAAGCCAATACAATGAGCTCTTTCCATGGAGAAAATTTGAATCTGTCCCTCAAAATTTGCTCCTGTTTCTACACCGAGTTCCTTTTTAGGTAGCGAATGGTCAGCTTTTCACCTGTAGAAGTCATCCCATGAAGTTTAAGCAAGTCTACAAAATACCTCTAGGTAAATTAGAGACCAATGTTGATCTGAAGAAACTCATCTATAGTACACCGCTATCTCGATATAATGCAACCCGAGATAACACGAATTCGGATACAACATGGTAAAGCAGTGCTCTGAGTGGGCGGGGCTGTGCACTCCAGCGGATCAAAGCAAGTTCAATATAACGCAGTTTCACCTGTAATGCGATAAGATTTTTTTGGCTCCCGAAGACAGCGTTATATCAAGGTGGCGGTGTATAAGCAAAGTAAACTGAGGCTGTTAAGTCTATGAATCTCAGCCTTCTTTGCAGGCATATGAAAAAAATATTCCCACAACAGCAGCATAAAGTATGTAAGTGTAATAAACAGCATTCCAATTCAATTTTTAAGCTTTATGAACCAAATCCAGAGCCCACTGAAGTCAATAAGAGCCTTGAGTAGCTTCTGGATCAGAGCCTACATGGACAACACTGCCCCCACCAGAGATGTGATGCAACTTCCAGTATCCACCATACACATGCATTTGCTAATGCAAAGGGATGCAATACTTAGCCTCCCATGGTGTCTCAGACACATTACTCAACTCTACTTCAAGTCAGCAGCCATCGCTGAAGACAGTAATATTCACCCACCTGCCTCAGCTTTTCATGATAGGGCATGTCTCTATGGGGAAATCCACCCATATGTGGAGGGAAGCAATGAAACCAGATATATTTAAACTCAATGTCAAAAACTTCAGTTGCACATGGGCCCTTCTCACCAAGGCAATTTTCATCTATGGCCTCCATTCTGCAAACTTACTGACATGAGTAACTATCTATGAATTATCCCACTGTAAAGTACTATATACACTTATACATATCAAATTACTGTAATTGCTCTCCTCAGTGAATGGTCTTACTAGTCACATGACCAGGGCTGAGCACACACCTTCGGGCTGCTCGGGTCCCAGTAAGATTCTCAACGTTGATTGGTATGGACTATGCAAACAGGGATGCACACCACCCACCTGCCATTTGCTACTTCAACTCAATAGAAGAGCAGAACAAGCGAATTCCTTGAGCATCTTTCACCATATCAAGTGAGAATTTTAGTGCTGAATTACAGTACTCTATATGTGGGATTCTGGTTAGCCTAAAATTGCTTCAGATTAAGCCACAATCCTGCAATTCACTGTATGCAGAGCCCTATTGATTTCAATAGAACTCCATTCAGGACTGGTGTCTTAAATGGTAACTCTTGTAGTTGAAAAACAAAGCGCCAGGCACAAGAAATGGTTCTTTGAAATTATGAAATAAAAATACATACAAGTTAGATTAAAAACCACACTGTTCAATCAGGGCTTGGAAACAGCAGATATGCACCCATGAAGCACACAAGCAACTCTCTGAAGCTACTATTTTGTTCTCTAGAATGTCAGCTTTCATTGTAAAAAGTCTCTAGCTGTTATGGCTGTGAAGAAAAACATGCTTCATATGTTTTTTTTTAAGTTAACTGATGCAAAGACATCTGAGAGTCTGCAGAGAGCTCGGAACAATAGCTCTAAGGGTATGTCTACACTGCACGCTTCTTTCAGCAGCGTGTTGAGTTCATAAATGATTACACACACAACACACACAGCATGGGTATAAATATCAGTTTAGACACTGATGCCTGGCTTAGGCAAGCCAAGTAAAGATGTACCTGAAGGTTGTGGGTATGTACCCCAGGACATATCTTACATGGCTCTTCACTTGCCCAAGCAACGCCACCCCATCTATAACGATTTGTTGTTGGTTTTTTTGGAAGTAGTATCCTGCTACTGGAGCCTTTTCTTGCTGTAGGGAAAGGCTTCAGCAGCTGCCTGCATCTCTCTCTGCTGTGGGGAAAGGTTCCAGCAGCACCCCATTGCTGGGGTCTTTCTCTGCTGCCTCCCCCCGCTAGAGCCTTTCACTGGTACACACAAGCATGCCACAGTAAAAAGCAAGCTGTGTCCATGTAACTACTGTAGCCCATTGAGTTCGCTTTAGCTTTCATTTTATTTAGGAGTAACACAAGGAACCTACTGGCCTGTGTTATGTAAGACATTGGCTTCAGCAGTTAGCATGAGGCTTGAGGCCTATGAACTTTGGATAGATGGCCCAGATGTTTTACCACAAGAGTGCCATGGCATTGAATTGATATATACAAGTTGAGATTATTAATATAATAACCTATAACAGAAGGGCACCCCAATATTAGTGGGATGCGGAAATACAAATAAGGAAGAGGAGAGAAACCCCCACTGAATTAGGCATACTGGCAATGTGGGTGAAAAAGCCCTGGTCTCCCTAGAAGATCAAACAGCTCTGTTTTGCCCTATCCCGTCTGTCCGCATATCCCACATCTCTTCTTCCTTCCCCACCTGTATCCTATCACTTACTAGAGCAGAACACTGGTCTTTTGTCCAGACAGGTTTTCTTTCAGCATTTCCTTGGGTTATGGGATTTGTAGGGTCTTTCAGCTAAGTAGCCTCTTCCTTCAACTGCCCTCATGCTGCAACCTTGGCCCCAAACAGGATGTGCTAGTCTAGGTGGCTGACCGAACAGCCTATGCCAGAAGTAACTCTGGTATCTGCCAGTCAGGAGAGAGAGAGGCAACTAGTGTACTACGCACATTCTACAGTGCAGAGTAAAACTGAATATTTCCCTTTTCAGCCCTCCATTATTAGTTCAATTTTACAATAACCACCTACCTCCCAGATGCTCCATGAAGTGTGGTTATTTAAAGCATTTTCAAGCGAAAAGCACTATAATTGCTACATACAGTATCACTGTAGTTCTTCTAAGCTCATAAACCGGTTATTTACTTTCCCAGCGGTGCTGGCATCCCCTTCCAATTAAGTACGTATCATACTGTGTGGTACGAGTATGTTTATAGTGATTGTTTCCCCATTCTTCTTTGACCAACATTTTAAACTGTACGCAAAGCACATTGAGGAACTGGATGGCTATTTTTGCAGGTTCCTCCTCTGGCTACAGAGTATCAATTTGTTTTCTGTTAATTTGTAAGACATGCAAGCTCTTACAGATGCAATACAGAATACTTCTATGTAACATTACATATAAATCCAAGATGCTATATCATCTCCACCAGGAAGGAAAAAAAAAAAAAAAAAACCCCACAAGCTGCCCCTAGAAAGAGGTGAAATGATACAACGTGCATATAAGCCAGAGGCACAGAAAAAAAATTGTGATAGAAATACAAGCAAAATGGCACCGGATTGAAAGCCCAGCAAAGTCCAAGAGGGTCTATCCATTGATTTCAGGGATATTCAATGTATCAGGCTGTCTGAGTGTGAGATTGAGTAGCCTGGATCTCTTGCATAACACATGCCATTTAGCTTTTCCACCAATAATGCCTGCAGTGGATGACTTAGTATTGTGGCATTCCTATGTTCATCTTCTATGAAAAGAGTTAAATTATCCAAAAACTAAAATTATCTAAACAGGTGATCATTTAACGAGAGGATAAGGGGTGGGGAGGGGAAATAAAAGGTATTGGAAGCTGGCAGATGGACTTTTTTGTTCCAGAAAAAGGTTAACGGACTACACAACCTTCTTTACCCCTTAGGTCACAGTTTGAATCTGCTCTGGTTGGTGGTTGAAAATTGTAACCATCAGCTTGATCGTCTGTATTTGTGTGAAATGAGTTGTTGGTCCAAGTCCAATTCCTAGTGGATCTCTCTCTCTCTCACACACACACACACACACTCAACCACTACTACAGTTTACAGCTTTCCTGCTAGATTTGAGAAGGCAGAGGACCAAATAGGCACAGAGACTAAACCAATCACTCATCCACAGTAGGGATCCCACCACATTAATGGGGAACAGGGTGTAGGAGCTCTTTCTGGAGCTAGCTAGAGAATGTCAGTCTGTATGGCTGTCAATCAGCACCATTTCATGAGCACTAAATTCACCTTTTTTAAATAGACTGAGGTGACTCAATGGGAACAATGAGGCACGCATGCCTCCTCCCGAGTGGATTTTTGTTAGGAACATTCTAGCAGCTACGTAAATGTCTCCATCCCTTTCTTTGGTTTTCATTCAGGAGTTCCCACTGCGCCTCCTGCCTCATGAAGGAATGTGGAAACATGTTTGCTTGGGCTTTCTCCATGGAAGCCCACCTCTCTGCACCTTTTAGTGGCACACACTTATCCTTTTAAAAAGTGTTCTTAAAGCGTTATTGGCACCTTGCCGTTTGGCCCATGTAATGGGCAGAACATAACTGTGATGCTTCTAGAACAGTTCAGGGACCAAACTGACTCAGAATACAATTCGGTCTCTCTCCCAGGCAGCAGAGGGGAAGCAATGTGTTTTGCCAGTACTTTCTCTGATGCTGCTTCCTCCCCCCTCTGTGATGGCTCAGCTATGAGGACTGGCACATGGAGTCAGGACAAAGCCACTTCCTGCTCCTTTTCATCCAATAGTGAGTAGCCCTCAACAGTGGCTGTTCTTCCCTCTGCACTATTACCCACAATACAGGTAAATCACACAGCAGCACTACAGTAATTTACCTCTTCATAGGCACACAGCCAGGAGTGCTATCATTCCTAAATTATCAATGAATTTCTCAAAACAAATCGAGAAATCACAAATCCTTTGACCATTTATCAAATGACGGCCCAAGTGTTTAAAAACTGAAGCCAAAAGGTACCTATGTGCTAAGTCAAACTTACCATAGTTGAATATTTACAAAGATTATGGAGTATGAAGGTGTGACACCTTCATGTGCTCCCCTATTAAAATATTGGGCAACCAAATCCTACGAGTCCTACTTCTTGTTTTGTTTCTTGCCCTCTCTTCCAACTTCTCTGCTTTCCCTGTCATCTTTAGTCAGGGGTGAAAGTCAGTCCAGTGACTTACCGGTACACTGGGGCCAGCTCTGGCCCCCGGAAGGGGCAGGGCCTAGGGTGGAAGGGGCGTGGCTGAGGGAGTCAGAGCCAGCCCCAGCCCACCCGTAAGGTAAGTGCCATCCCCCACCGGGGTAGCAGCAGCAGCCCGGGGCTCCGGGGGCTATTTAAAGGGCCCGGGGCTCCCCTGCTTCTATTGCCCTGGCCCAGTAAATAGCCGCGGGAGCCCTGGGGAAGCAGCGGGGCTCCAGAGGCTATTTAAAGCTCCTGCTGGGAGCCCCAGGCCCTTTAAATTGCCCCCCGGGAAGCCGGGCCGCCCCAGTACGGCAAACCGGTAAGCCGTACCGGGGTGTACCGGCTTACTTTCACCTCTGTATTTAGTTCACTTGATAAAGAGACGGACCATTCCAAAATACTTGGAGCCCCAATAATCCCTGATGTTAATTCTGCTGATTATGAAGGCGTTAAGCAAAGGATGACTGTAGCTCCCGGCACACTCAAAACAAATCATAGCCTAGCCATGCAAGTATGAATGTTAGTGGGCCTGCTCTTTTTAATGGTGATCCAACACGTACCATAAGTTGAAGGGATTCTGATAGACTCCCTGCAACAAAGAGCATACCATCTAAAATGTAGACACAACATCATAGGGATAGAATTGGGAGAGAAGGACAATATTTACAGCAATAACCTCACATGATTATTCAGCTTAAGGCATGGCTATGTCATGGTGGGTTGTTATTTAGTATACTCTCACAAAACAAAACACATCAAGCAAAGACAACTCACTCACTTACTGTGAGTGCCAAAAAGAAAAAAGAAAAAAGAAAAAAAAAAAAGCAAATCTCTCCAGAAACTCACTGAACACTTGGACCAGTTTAGGGAAAGTACTGTATCATTATGGTGACAACATGAAGAGGGACATGGAGGCACTTGTGTGGGAGGCAGCTAAATGAGGCATCAAGGATGGAATTAGTGATGGAAAAGAGTGGGAAGACATCATGATAAGAGAAACATTTGGATAACCAGGAAACAACCAGGCAGCAGAGACAAAAAAAATAGTAAATACAATACAGTACTGTGTTAAATGTAAACTACTAAAATAATAAAGGGAAAGCAGCATTTGTCTTCTGCATAATAAATTTTCAAAGCTGTATTAAGTCAATGTTCAGCTGCAAACTTTTGAAAGAACCACCATAATGTTTTCTTCAGAGTTATGAACAACCTCCATTCCTGAGGTGGTCATAATTGAGGTTCTACCATGTAAGAAAGGGAGGCCAAGATTCCTGTACACTGATTGTAGAAATGTAGGCTATGATTTTGAGAGACCCTAAAGGAGTTAGGAGTTCAAATCCCAATGCAGTTTAATGAGAGTCATGCACTTAAATCCCTTTGTTTTTTAAAAACCCAACTTAGTGCCAGCTAAAGGCCTGATCCAATAGTTAATGAAGTTAGTGAGAGTCTTTCCATTGACTTAACACTGAATCAGACCTAAATCTTTATTTCTAGAAAGAATTCCTTAACATCGATTTAGAGTCTTCAGGCTTCAAAGAGAATTCCATTTGGCAGTTTCAAGAAGGTCTATTTGCTAGATAAAAATAATGCTGAGAGTGGGCCTGGGTGAGAAGCAGCTTGCTGCACCATGATTCAGCTAGGATGAAGCAGAGTTAATTTGATAACATCTCTTGGAAACCATTTATGGAACACAGGCCAAACTCCTTAAGTGATGTGTTAGCCAGTATTTCAGTGAGGAGTTTTAAATCAGCTTGAAGCAATAAATTGGCCTCCAGGCAGCCCATTCTGTAAGGAGATTTCCCATTCTTCTTTAGATCTGACAAATTTTTGCTAAACACACTTGTTCTTGGAGCAATACAAACTCAAAGCCGACGGTAAATATTAATCCTTATAATCATTTTCTTTCTGTGTATTGATTCATTTATATAGCCTATGGAATAGCTAATATTAACCAAATATGTTGAATTCTAAGGCCCAGAACACTGGTCCTTTACCAATAAGTAGCCCTATTCAGGAATTCTATGCACTAGACTATATCTAATCTGTGGCATCTCAATGCCTATAAAACTACAGATAAAGGGATGGTTCCTGACTAACATACATAAGCATATATAAACCTGAGAAACTGACAGGGGTTGATTGTTACAGCACACAGGGAAATACGATTGGGGCTAAGACCCACCCACTAAAAGATTATCTTGAAGAATCGTTAGTCCTTTCAGCTGTAAATAATGATGCCTTTATGCATAAATCAGGCAAACTGAGAAAGTATAGATATGACATCAGAAGATATGTTTCTTTTGGCAGACGGTCTCTGTTTGAAAACTCTATATGACGACACTGGTGTTGAAACTTAGCTAGGGAATGAAACTGCACATCCCTCCAGTTACAATGAAGAAGAGACATCACATCAAAGGGTGTGAATGTATCTATTCTTTCTGTATTCTGTACTAATCTACGATAGAGAATCTTTGATTAAATAATTCCAGTTGAGCCTGTTATTTGACAATCTTGGGTCATCATTAACTCAGACATACAACAGAGCTGAAGGTGTATAGAACATTTTGAGGTTTGAACATTGAGAAAACTGCATAATAGCATCAGATGTCCCCTGTAGTGCAAGGAACTTGCAGAAGTCCCCCCTCTAAAGACTTCAGGAAACTTAATTTCAGCTAAAGAGAATGTCATTGCTATCTAAGTTGCAGATGCTGCTTCAGCTGTATAAAGCAAGCTGAAGTGTCCAGCATTTCTCCAAGTTTCCCTCTTGCTCTTATGGAGGAAATGGCGCTTGGGCTCAGAAGCCTGTGCCTCCTACCACCAATGACAAATAGGGCAGAAAGATTATACCATAAAAGCAAATGATCTAGGAAAAAACCATAACAGCAAAATGCATGATCCACAGAATAAGCGTAGAAGTCAAAGCAAACTGTGTATAGACCTGAAGTTTAAAATGGAGCATGTGAGTGGATTTAGCAAATCTTGTATTGTTTGTTCATCCCTTATTAAAGCAAAGCTACTGCCCTTAAGTGTTAACGGGAGTTACATTTACCTCCAAGATTAAGTGTGTAATTTAATTTCACATTATTTTTCACCGGGCTCTTTTTGGTAGCCACCATCCACTCAATATATATAATAAGTAGAAATAGTCAAAGAGTGTTTGTTACCATTTTCATTTTTTAAGTGAAAAATGCTCTTAAAATTAGGAAGGGAAATTCACTGTCCAAGTTATTTTTCAAAGAAAAAGTTTCCACTACTATTTAAGAAATATATGAATTTTCTGCTTAAAATTTTGACAATGAAAAATTCTCCCCCATTTTTTAATATTGAAAATTTCAGTTTTCAATGTTTTGTCCCCCTTAAAAAAGGAAAGTTTCTTTATTAAAATAGAATTTTTATATGGAAAAAGGTTTAACTTTTTATTACTAGAATCTGTAGGACACTTAAGTGTGATTCTACTTACTTTTGCAGGATACAGCATCCACATGACACCTGGTCAAAAAGTGTTACTTTGCCTTTTTTGCATCAGCTCAATAGTTGATTGAAAAACAAGATAGTTCACACACATTGTCATCTCTTTATCAGCAGGGCTTTAGTGAATTTATAGATATAAAATTATTCTGATTAATTCCCCCAAGCCCTTCTAGCCCGACAAGTTTGCTGCAAAACACCAGTTTACAAGTCTTGTTTCTATTAGTGTTGAAATAAAAACAGATACGTGGTTTTACGAATGGATAGCTAGGAAGCCAGGTTTTGAGTACTGCCTGCTAGTCTCTTATTTCCCATGTATAAGCTGAACAGCACAGCAGTCCAGTACAGCTAGCCTCAATTCTACACCATTGCATTGCTGAGAAGACAAGAGCAAGGTCAACCCTCAGGTAAGCAGCAGGGCCGCCCAGAGGATTCAGGGGGCCTGGGGCAAAGCGGGGGAGCTGCGGCGCTTGTACGCACCTGGTGGCTGTCCCAGTCTTTGGCAGCATTTCGGCGGCGGGGGGCCCTTCAGTTGCTCTGCATCTTCGGCAGCACTGAAGGACCCGCTGCCGAAGACCCAGACTGCTGCCGGACCAGGGCTCGCGGGGCCCCTATGGGGTCTGGGGCAAATTGCCCCAATTGCCCCACCCCGGGCAGCCCTGGTAAGCAGGCACAAAGTTATTGAAGCCAATGGGTCTTGCACCAGCTTAACCTAGAGCTGGATGTGGCCAACTAGGACAGAACACAAGTAGACTGAGAAGTTAGACAAGCCTTATTATAGTCAACTCAGGTGAATGCAGACTCACCTGGCCGGACGTACCTGCTTTCACATCCTCATTTTCACCTAATTATACCCTACATGCCTGATCAGATAAAAGACTGCAGGGCTAAGCTTGCTAAGCTATGTTCCGCAGACTAAGGGTAGTTTCCATGAGCCTTTAGCTTCTCACAGGATTGACAGGTTTCAGAGTAACAGCCGTGTTAGTCTGTATCCGCAAAAAGAAGAACAGGAGTACTTGTGGCACCTTAGAGACTAACAAATTTATTAGAGCATAAGCTTTCGTGGACTTCGGATGAAGAAGTGGGCTGTAGTCCACGAAAGCTTATGCTCTAATA
Source organism: Trachemys scripta elegans (assembly GCF_013100865.1). Classification (NCBI taxonomy): domain Eukaryota; kingdom Metazoa; phylum Chordata; order Testudines; family Emydidae; genus Trachemys; species Trachemys scripta. The sequence continues at coordinate 15,857,094 of NC_048304.1, read as the reverse complement.
AATTTGTTAGTCTCTAAGGTGCCACAAGTACTCCTGTTCTTCTTTTCACAGGATTGAGAACTCAAAGAAACACCGAGGACACCTCCTGGCTCCTCCATCCCAAAAGAAGAACAGAATCAATATCATGAGTAAACAATAAATGCTGCCATTTATTTTACCAGTGGGATTCTTGTAGCTGAATCCTCCAAAAGGCAGCAGTGCAGAACAAAGATAGTAAAAGGGAGCTGTTAATGCTTTTAGTCCATCACTATTTCCAGTCCATATTCCTGCCAAAGCAGGATGGTTCCCTTTAGTACATTTTCTAGTGCAGCCTCCAATCTAGATGCAAGCGTCACATAAGATTTGCACCGTTACCCTTGGGAGGTTATTCTACAGTCTCTGGACTTGTCCACACAAAATACAACCCAGCTTGCTGAACTAAGTAAGTCTACCCTGCACTCCGTGAACTCTGCTGCCACACACTAAAAGTTCCCTAATATACTTGAATCTACTCTGCTTTGAAATGGGAGAGATTAAAGCACACTAGGGAACTGTTAGTACATGGCAGCAGAGTCCACAGACACTTCAGGTAAGTGGACACTGGAATTAGACACCCACGGCTGGTCCATGCCAGCTCACTGCTTAGCATCTTACACTTGTGCCTAGCCCTTGGGCTGCAGCCCAAGTCCTAGAGCCCAGGACCCTGTGAGGTGGGAGGGTCCCAGACACCTACAGCCCAATTAAACAGCCTGAGCCAGCTGGCACAGACCAGCTGCATGTTTTTAATTGCAGTGGAGACATACCCTTATTGCACAGCAGGCTACTGCAAGGTAGATTCACACCCCAGCGTCCCACAAATTGTGTGTTTGTGTAAACAAGCCCTAATAGATATCACTATTAGGACATTCTGACTTTTAGTCCAAGTTATCCTGTTCCATTCCATTCGACCCAGTTATACCCCATGCATTTACACACTGTACAGTGAATATTGCCCTGAATACATCACTGAGATCCTTCTTGCATTGATCACAGTAGTTCTGTTGATTGAAGAAAGACAAGCAGTAAAAAGAACGTATTTGTGCATGATACACTACAGGGATTTTTCCATCCACATGAAATTTTGAATCTAATGTTGCCAAGGTCAGTGATGTTAGAATGAGATGCTGCATAAGGGCTGCTCATAAATGTTTCCTTTACCTAGCAGTTACTGTAGCTTTGCACAATTTCTACAATGGAGATTTGTAACTTTATGTTTTATTTCTTCTGACTATTGCCTTTTCAGTTCCCCTTGTGTAACGTAATCTTTTCCAGTCTTCTCGGCCTAACAAATTCCCCAAGATGCACACCAAACTACTGGACAGAGAATGCTCATGTTGCTTAAATAAAGTGAAACAAATACATATCTGCTAAAGTTTTGTTTTAGTCACCCTGAAATCCAAAATATACAGGATGTATGTGAGAACTGCATTTAACTCCATATTGTATTTGTTGGAAAACCCATGGTGTGCAAGTTATTTCCCCACCATCATCCACATTGTACTTTTTGCAGAGCTCTGTATGAAAACATATCATGTGCTCATACTGAGAAGCAATGACCAAACAATTATAAGGTGAAAAAAAAAAAAGTGTTTTAACCATTACCAAGTTCAAAAGCACTCAAAGAAATCCAAAAAGATCATTTGCACTCTAATAGACACATCTAGGGCCTAGTTTTTCCACAGGTCCTGAGCACCTGTAGCTTTTGTTCAAATCAGTGGGAGCTGTGGGTACTCAGTAACCCTGGGAGGGGGAGAGGGGAAAATATCAGGCTTTTCCAGTCAAAATTAGATTTCCACTCTGGTCAACAGCAGGCCTACTTTATCCTTGCAAATGCCACAATTATAAATGAAAATTGGATACATGTGACTCTCAGCAGTTAACTGTCTGAATATGTTCTAGTCTACATAGATAAGATAGAAAATAAGGTGGAAGGAAAAACAGGAGTGAAGTGGCTTGCCCAAGATCACACACTTTTAGAGCCAGGAGAAATTGAAACCATACCTCCCAACTCCCAGTCTAGTGCTTTATCCACTAGGCCACATGACGTTATATTCCAACTTTTATGAAGCATGGAATTAGCCACGAGCCCTCAGTTTCTAAGGGCTTGTCTACACAGTAGCTGGAACAGCCATAACAAAATCAATTGTGATGCACAATATGTCCCCTTGAGCAGCTCATCTACCAGGTATATCCTTCTAACACAGGGGCACGCAAACTTTTTGGCCTGAGGGCCGCATTGGGTTTTGGAAATTGTATGGCGGGCCGGTTAGGGGAGGGGGGCCAGCCCAGTCCCCACCCTCTATTCGCCACCCCCACACACACTTCTCGCCCCCTGACAGCCCACCCCTGGGATCCCTGCCCCATACACCCCCACCCTGCTCCCTGTCCCCTGACCGCCCCGGAATCCCCATCCTTGACTGCCCCCTGCCACCCCATCCAACCCCCCCATTCCTGACTGCCCCCCTGACTCCTGCTCCCATTCAACCCCCCTGTTCCCCACCCTCTGACCACCCCGACCACCACCTCGAACTCCCCTGCCCTGTATCCTACTCCCTTACTGCGCTGCCTGGAGCACCGGCGGCTGGCGGCACTACAGCCACGCACTGCACAGCACAGAGCACCAGGTCAGGCCGGGCTCTGCAGCAGCGCTGCCCCAGGAGCCCACCGCCCAGAGCATTGCACCAGGGCAAGCTGAGGCTGCGGGGGAGGGGGAACAGCAGTGGAGGGGCCAGGGACTAGATCCCTGGGGCAGAGCTCAGGGGCCCGGCAGGAGGGACCCACACCATAGTTTGCCCACCTCTGATTTAGGGTCTTAATCTTTCATTTGCCATTTCATCTTCCTGATCCCTCTGTTTACACATGCACATTCTTCCCCTCCTTGAAAAGTCTTCTAGGTCCCTTTTTTTGTTCCTCTCAACAACTACACAGGCTGCCTTGCTTCTGAATTTCATTCTTTCCTACATAGCCCATTTCTGTTTCTTCTCCTTATAGCTCAGTGTATCCTAGTATGGGCAGCTAGACTGGTTCCTTCTAATTGGTTCCAGCTGTTTTTACAGGCCTCCAGTACCAGACTGCCAAAAAAGAATATGGCCAACTCAGTTACTGGTGGATTACCAACAGACCACAATTCAAAATCTGGAAACAGCTGCTGTAGCTGCCTAGCAAAGGTAGCAAAATATGGTTAAAGTTGAGCCTTAAACTGCAAGGGACTTAATAGAAGCATCTAAACCTGGAAGGTGGGGGTGAGTCACAGCTCTTTTAGGTCTGCTCCAGAGAAAAGACAGATACAAACATTCTGATCTTAGTAATAAGGAAATAATTCAGTCATAGGGTGCCGCATTGGCCATAGGCCCCAAATAAAATAGCACAAATATAGGTCAGCTTTCCCATCTCCAGAAACAAAATAAAAAACAATCTTACTGGAGTTGCATTTTCCAATAGAAGTATAGTCCTTTTGGACCAGGACTTAACACTCATCTGGGACAGGAAGAAAGTAGAAAGCCACCCTTGCCCCTTTCTACAAACCTTTCTTTCTTTCTCTTTTCTGCTACTCTCTGCTTCCTTCCTATTTGCCTCCCACACAGAGGAAGCACAGCTGTTCAGTCCTCCTCCCAGCAACAGAATAAACCACAGCTGCCAGCTCTTCCTACCAGGTCTGGTAGCTTAAAGAGCTGCTTAATAAGTGGGTTTAACCCCTTCCAAGTTCCTGCAGGGATGGGGCACATATATCCTATCCCAGGGCTGAGTTGGTTTAACTTTGACTTCAGTGGGAGCTTGCACAATCAGGCTCATAACCATAAACATGATTTACTTTGTGTAATAATCCATTTTTATCCCATACCCTATTTATTATCTGCTAAAATCCAAAGGCCTGAAACATGTGCAGACCTTAAATAAAAATATAGGGGAACAATTAACCCCCCAAATTAAAAAGATTTGTTTTCCAATTAGCTAGTGTGTATATGTCACTATTGCCCTCTGCTAGACTGAATGTCAGTCCACTCAAGTGTATTTGACCATGTTATGCCCTAGTGATCTAACCCCTGAAAACCTTTAGAGTTCTTCTATGATTTATACCAGGGGTCCCCAACGCGGTGCCCACGGGTGCCATGGTGCCCGCCGGGGCGTCTAAGTTCATCCGCGTACTGGCCGGCGGACGAGCATCCGCTGAAATGCCGCCGAGAAGCAGCGTCATCCAGAGGTGTCACCGCCGAAATGCTGCCGAAAATCGGCAGCAACGCCATTGATGTTGCCGCCATGGTCCTCCGTGGCTCGTCGTCTGGTGCCTGCCAGATGGAAAAGGTTTGGGACCACTGATTTATACGAGTGGCAAAGCACCTTCCTTCAGGGCTCCTAAGCTTACAAGCACCTATTCCAGCTACAAATCTGTTAAAATAGCAGTAGGAGACTTGGACTACTGAAAACTTTGTGTACCCATATTTAGGGCTTGAGCACAGGGCACTGTCTGAGAAAAATGCAGGGGGGAGTTTTGTCAGCATATAGAACATTATATGTGATTGTTTTCTATACTGGAAAATCGGGAAGGGGGGTGAGAAGTGCTCAAAAAGTGGAAGACATAATGGGACATATATCCTGAAAGAGTCAGGGAGGTAAACCAAGGTCGGGGGAGAGGCAACTGACCCATTGGCCCATAGCAATTGAAACCCCTGCTTGAACACCTCCTCCTCAGCTTCCCCTTGTCTCCCAGAGCCACTAAAGAGCTGTGTGTATATGTGATCTTGAAATAGCTTTTCTACATCCCCATGTCTTGCACTCTTACATGACAGAGGCAATATTTTATTAACACTCAGTCCATTGACTGCTAAATTATTTAGTTTTTCAAGATTGTTAAAGAAAAAAAGTGCTGCCGGTCTGAGCCCTTACATGCCAGTCTTCAGCTTGGAATGAATTTTTACAATGGAATTATGAACCTCAGAGCGCATTGGAAATGCTGACAGACCTTTAACTGGTGTTCTGTAGAGCACAGAACATGGCAACACTGTAATAATTTGGAAATGTCTTGTTTAAAATACATTTAGGCCATGCAAACCAGATATTGATATTCACTTGTAGTATCTGAGCGCCAACAGTGCCTGGAAGGCATCTCATTGAGAGAATCTTTTTCTGCAGCAGTACCAGCAGGTGGGATGAAACAGTGACAAATGGGAAGGAAGGCAGCACATATGAATAAGCTCTTTAATATCCTATTTGTTTGCTCATCTTGGCTGCTTGCTTTGTTATTTCACATCATCTGGCAGCGTCAAAGCAGCTAAAGTGCAATCCATTCCCGCAGCCTGGTCCTGGGGAGGGCTGGAGACGTTTACTCTTCAGTATCCTATTACTAGGAATGCTCAAAATGTCTGTGTGGAAACTGCAGGTGGTGCTACTATGGCTGCTGAACGATATGCCATTTTTATTTCAGATCAGAGATCCACCACTTGTGCACTGTGGCAACAGGCTTTATTGGTGCTAATACAATTGTTGGGTTCTCATGAAGCGTAAATCTGGAACCTGAGTGCAATATCTCTGCTTCCACCACCATTCTGTGTTTAGCAAAGTATTTCACGAGTGTTTGCCGGATTTAGGTCTACACATTCTTTAAGGGGGGAAAAGGAATCTTTATTCTTTAAGGGCTGTATGCACAAGAAGCTTGATCTTTCTTGCCATGAATTAAAAGGGAGCTTGAATTGCCTTATGAATGGTTTAAAACTTATTCTTCCTATAGGTCTGTGATCAGCACTTTGGTTCCCATTAATAAAATCGGCATATAACCTCAGTTTCCCCCCAGCGGCTGTTGACATACACCAGAGACTTTCAATAACAGAATATGATATATTCAGTAATAACCGAATGTCAGTTCCCCATAAGTGAGGATGAATGCTAACTCTTTAATGGGGATCTCTGTGCTTATGTCACCTATAGTAATGATGCCTACCTGCTTTGTAAAACACTTTGAGATCAACAGTGATACATGCATGCTAAGTATTATTTTCCACACAACCACCTTCTTTTAGACAGAATAATCGGGAACATAGTCAAGATTATCCTAAACTCTAATGCGTGCCGAAAGGAACAAGATAGAAGGAAAACTGGAAGAAGCAAAGAAGAAAACAAGACAGGCCCATAATTTGCACAAATCCCGCCAGTGGACATGAGGACTCTAAAACATCTGAACTGCAGACATCCAGTCTAGACAGTCATCTGTTGAATTAGTACTTTATAGTGGCCTGATCCTACCCCATTTGGATTCTATGGGAGTTTTGCCATTGACTTCACTGGGACCTATATTGCGTCCCGTAAGGTTCCTCGGGCATTAGCTTTTATCAAAGTACTTTTCCCAATATTTCCTTATCTGTGAAATGGAGTCAATAGATATTCATCTCACTCACTGAGGTGATGTGAGGATTAATAAATGAATGTGTGCGCACTGCTTGTATGAGCATTATTAGGACCATAGGCTGCTCACACAGGGTTTGATTAGAGATACCCCAAGGCAGCCGGCTCTCAGCCCTATCCAATACTCATTTAAATTGTGTATATCTGTCATATTTTCAAAGTGATCCTTTGATGGGTTGTTTAGTGTGGACATCATAATCATATAGGAGGTGGTACCCAGTGTTTAAAAGAAAACAAGAGATTACCAATCAAGTCAATGGCTAGGGGATCCTAATAAACTCAGCTGTGATTAGCTGGTGCACTCAGTCATATCTTGCAAGTAATTAAACAGCTCCAGTCTAGATCATTAGATGCTTTTTTTTTAAAAATGGAGATATCCCATCTCCTAGAACTGAAAGGGACCTTGAAAGGTCATTGAGTCCAGCCCCCTGCCTTCATTAGCAAGACCAAGTACTGATTTTGCCCCAGATCCCCAAGTGGCCCCCTCAAGGATTGAACTCACAACCCTGGATTTAGCAGGCCAACGGTCAAACCACTGAGCTATCCCTGCCCATGCTTACCTAGCATATTGTGTTTCAGGCCACAGGGCAGTACTTAAACATCTGTATGTTTATTAGTATATTAGGGTTTCTTGAGGGGTGTATTGAGGGAAATGAATTAAAGGGACTGTCTAATATCTAAGATGTAAATTAGAATGGATTGTAGGACACTTTTGGGGAGATTGATGATGTTGGGAGAGGCAGACTAATGGATCTGTACAACATTTTTGTAATTAAACATAAAATCTGGCAAAAATGCACTTGGCTTCAAGCTTGTGCTGCCATTAAGCAGCCAGAAATGAGCTAATCTGTCTTGGCAGAAGCAGCAGAACCCACATTCTCTGGGTAGAACTGGGAGAGGAGATAATGCCTAATCAGAAGGTTGTTGCATATGCTACCACATACCACTTTCAATGACTAAAGATATGACGTGGTTCTTATTTTAGTTTCCTCCGTCAGGAAAAGTAAGGCAATGTTCTGAGGAAAAATCCAGTTATTGATTTGTAAGATAGCTCTCTCTCAACCATCTGTACTGGAATAACCTGTCCAGAGGACACTGCTGTTTAGGATTCCTAATATCATAACTTTTCTTCCTTTCCCTGTGGGCTTCTGCTTGACTTAGGCTAGGTCTACACTGGGGGGGGGATCGATTTAAGATACACAAATTCAATAGTGTAGCTGAATTCGACGTATCCTATTCAACTTACCCCGCTGTGAGGACGGTGGCAAATCGACCGCCGTGGCTCCCCCATCGACGGCGCTTATTCCTCCTGACGACGTGGGGGTATGCGCGTCGATTCGGGGATCAATTTATCCGTCTAGATGAGACGCGATAAATCGACTAGCCCTTAGACTTTATGAGACAGGGAAGTATGTTTACCCTGAGTAGGCAGGTTTGGACACAGAAGAAGCCCATCTGAGTTGGTGACTGGAATTGTTCCCCCTGTCAGCAGTATAACTCACCACGTGCTTCCCAGACATCCTAGAAGGGACTATCCTTACCATGAGGAGTTCACAAGGACAACAGGTAGACAGAGGCTAGTGGAGAGGAATACAGTCACACTAGGTAAAAGCTTCCACAAAGCTGTTGAATAACAGTCAGGCTGCTTCATAACTGATAATGCAGGCTCAGTGATCCATTGTGTGTGGAAGCAAAGGCTAGTAGAAACCCCAGCCAAAGACCAGCTTTTACCCCACTGTGCAGGTTGCTGTGATGGAGTTGAACTCCATGGCCTACTTCAGCCCTTAAACTCCTCCAATCCTGCGCGCACACGTGAGTTGAAACAATGGGGGGGGGGGCAGTATGTCTACATGGCAAGTATGAGCATGCTTTTAAATGTGGGTAGACGGACATGGGAAGCCTTGAGCAGAGTTAGTGTGCTCAAAATAGCAGTGTGGTGGCTCAGGTGAGTTTGTACTCAGGCTGCTAGCCCAACCTGCCACCCCAGTACATTGCTAGTTATAGCAAGCTCACTAGAGGAGAGCTGGCATGTATCTGTGAGGGGAGCCTGCTCCCAGCTGCCCTCTAGCTGTACCTTAAGTGGTATTAAAGGAGGTGATACAGCCCCTCAGTGTTGCATCAGGATTATTATAAATAAAATTCTGCCCTTTGTTAAAATTTCTCTTTCTCACTCCCCCACCCTATCTTCTCATTATCATCTTTTGGGTATACCCACATCTCTGCTATGAGAAGGAAGGGGAACAGAAAGAGTGTTGGCAGCTCCTGTGAAAAGGGGGCTCTGGTGGATTTGCTCAGTGTCAGTTAATGAGAATGGTTTGGTTTCCAACTCCTGGAGAAAAGGCTTCACTTCCACTCCCAGGTACTTTGAGAAAGTGTAGAGTAGAGCAGCTATTTCTGGGGGTTAAATGGGATAAAATTAAGCTGCAGGGAAAATGAAGCACTTTTTTATGAATTTCCCCAAAGGATTATAAATAATGCTCTTTGAATTTAAAGATGAAAAATGATTGAACACAAGGAGGAGGATTCTCATGTCAAGTGGATTCTTTCATGAATGGGAAAGGAAACAGGGAGTATCACTCTTAGCCTTCTGTGCATTAGAAGCATTGAACTCTTTGTCTTTTGGGAAAATATGGATATATTTTTGTGTTGATTGAAAAGTACTGCAGTTAAGCTGTTCCTAGATAACTTTAGAGCCCTCATTGAAAACCAGGCATCTAACATGGAAAAAGAGGTTCCAAACAGGCCCTACATCATACTTACAGAATGTCTCTTGACCTGTAACCAATTAACATCAAACTGTGTCAATAGCAGTACCATCGTGAGATTGCATTTAGAGCTAAATTTAGAGCCTCACCTTCTCAGGAAAGCTATTCCCCAGGAAAAGCAACAATAAAACTATATTTATACATACATTTACATTATATATATTAAATATATATAAAAACACAAATATCCACTATAATTCACACTCCACTGTCCACAGAGGAAACTAGAATAATAACACCTTGCTGTATATTTAATTTGTTTTTGCATATTTAATGTGTTAATTGCTGAGATTCCTGTATGAGAAGGGCTAGAGAAACATTTAATCCTACAACAGACAGACTATGATGTAAAGGACTTGTCCTTGTGTACAGTTTTAATTCTACATGAGAGCAACAGTGATAATTTCTGCTGTCTTTAGCCATTGAATAGCTTTTAATTTAATTTATAAAAAAGGAACCAATGTTAAGTACACCTCTACCTCGATATAACGTGACCTGATATAACACAAATCCGGATATAATGCGGTAAAGCAGTGCTCTGGGGGGGCGGGGCTGCGCACTCGGGCAGATCAAAGCAAGTTCAATATAACGCAGTTTCACTTATAACACGGTAAGATTTTTTGGCTCCCGAGGACAGCATTATATCGAGGTAGAGGTGTATTTGAGAACTGAGTTCTATGTGCACATGATGTTCAGTATAGTCTGGATTTCTGGGTTAAAAACAATCATTTAATTTTAAATGCACATATTTCTATAATGCTATTTATTGCTAATATGGTTGAACTACTAGTAGTGCAAAGGGAACTTTCCTATTGACTTCCTTGGGAGCAGTATCAGATTCTTCTGAGAAAACTGACACACACACACGCTGCCTTGCAGAATTCCACTAATCTGTTTCTTGTGCATTTGTGGTCAACCTCAATGCAACGTATTTTGATCTTCACAAGATAATGAAATTCTTTGATAGTGACAACTGTGGATATAAGGGACAGACACTTCAACCAAGTGCAAAACTATTTCAACTAGAAGTTTCAAACCTCTGTAATTATTGTTTCTGCAGCTAAACAAACAAATATAAACACAAATTTAATTATTGACTATTTCAATGAGGTTAATATCTATTAAAAAGTACTGTTCCTATGCATTTTACATATGTAAATTATTCAAAGTCAGTAAAGCTGTCAATGGAAAGATCAAAGCAAAATATATATATAATCCGTATAACAGATTCACACCCTTAATAAGTTTTGACAAGCCAAATATCTAAAGTGTTGTCATAAATAGCCATTTAATGTGTGTAATCCATCCTGGAGAAAAGAATTCTGAAAGCATATAAACTGTCAGTCAGTCAAGCAGTATCTATAGGATCACAATGTTTTTTAAGTACATCAGAAGCAGGAAGCCTGCTAAACAACCAGTGGGGCCCCTGGACGATCGAGATACAAAAGGCGCACTTAAAGACGATAAAGTCATTGCGGAGAAACTAAATGAATTCTTTGCTTCAGTCTTCACAGCTGAGGATGTTAGGGAGATTCCCAAACCTGAGTCATCCTTTGTAGGTGACAAATCTGAGGAATTGTCACAGATTGAAGTGTCATTAGAGGAGGTTTTGGAATTAATTGATAAATTTAACAGTAACAAGTCACCGGGACCAGATGGCATTTGCCTAAGAGTTCTGAAAGAACTCAAATGTGAAATTGCGGAACTATTAACTATGGTTTGTAACCTGTCCTTTAAATCAGCTTCTGTACCCAATGACTGGAAGATAACTATGTAACGCCAATATTTAAAAAGGGCTCTAGAGGTGATCCCGGCAATTACAGACCGGTAAGTCTAATGTCAGTACCGGGCAAATTAGTTGAAACAATAGTAAAGAATAAAATTGTCAGACACTTGGAAGAACATAAATTGTTGGGCAAAAGTCAACATGTTTTCTGTAAAGGGAAATCATGTCTTACTAATCTATTAGAGTTCTGTGAAGGGGTCAACAAACATGTGGACAAGGGGGATTCAGTGGACATAGTGTACTTAGATTTCCAGAAAGCCTTTGACAAGGTCCCTCACCAAAGGCTCTTACATAAATTAAGTTGTCATGGGATAAGAGGGAAGATCCTTTCATGGACTGAGACAGGGAACAAAGGGTAGGAATAAATGGTAAATTTTCAGAATGGAGAGGGGTAACTAGTGGTGTTCCCCAAGGGTCAGTCCTAGGACCAATCCTATTCAAATTATTCATAAATGATCTGGAGAAAGGGGTAAACAGTGAGGTGGCCAAGTTTGCAGACGATACTAAACTGCTCAAGATAGTTAAGACCAAAGCAGACTGTGAAGAACTTCAAAAAGATCTCACAAAACTAAGTGATTGGGCAACAAAATGGCAAATGAAATTTAATGTGGATAAATGTAAAGTAATGCACATTGGAAAAAATAACCCAACTATACATACAATATGATGGGAGCTAATTTAGCTACAACTAATCAGGAAAGAGATCTTGGAGTCATCGTGGATAGTTCTCTGAAGATGTCCACACAGTCTGCAGCAGTGATCAAAAAAGCAAACAGGATGTTAGGAATCATTAAAAAGGGGATAGAGAATAAGATGGAGAATATCTTATTGTCCTTATATAAATCCATGGTATGCCCACATATTGAATCCTGTGTACAGTTGTGGTCTCCTCATCTCAAAAAAGATATACTGATGTTAGAAAAGGTTCAGAGAAGGACAACTAAAATGATTAGGGGTTTGGAATGGGTCCCATATGAGGAGAGATTAAAGAGGCTAGGATTTTTCAGCTTGGAAAAGAGGAGAGTAAGGGGGGATAGAGGTATATAAAATCATGAGTGGTGTGGAGAAAGTGAATAAGGAAAAGTTATTTACTTGTTCCCATAATATAAGAACTAGGGGCCACCAAATGAAATTAATGGGCAGCAGGTTTAAACAAATAAAAGGAAGTTCTTCACACATTGCACAGTCAACCTGTGGAACTCCTTGCCAGAGGAGGTTGTGAAGGCTAGGACTATGACAGGGTTTAAAAGAGAACTAGATAAATTCATGGAGGTTAAGTCCATTAATGTCTATTAGCCAGGATGGGTATGGAATGGTGTCTCTAGCCTCTGTCAGAGGGTGGAGATGGATGGCAGGAGAAAGATCACTTAATCATTGTCTGTTAGGTTCACTCCCTCTAGGGCACCTGACATTGGCCACTGTCGACAGACAGGATGCTGGGCTGGATGGACCCTTGGTCTGACCCAGTATGGCCATTCTTATGTTCTTATCATAGGATCAGTCAAACAGATAGATGCAAAAGTTAAAACATTGAAGATTAGAATTAAAACCACAAAATGCAGGTAAATTCAGAAAGGAGATCTTCCAATCTTGCCACAATTCACTCCTTTATTTCAAAGCATTTTAAAGATTCAAGATGAGTGTGGGAGGTTAAGTGCTGTTGCGTATGCTGTCCAAAGATACACCTGTGAATTTCTCATTGGACTCGAGATGATCTGTGCACGTGCACCTGAGGCACAATTGGAGCCAAGGGTCAAGGTTTTTAGAACTTAGTGCCTAAAGTTAAGTTCTTAAATATACTAAGCCTGTTTTCAAGAAGTGCTGAGAAACCCCAAATCCCATTGAAGTGAATGGGAAAAGCAGATGATCAACACCTTTGAAAATCAGGCATTTTTATTTAGGTGCTTAATATGAGATTTAGGAGCTTAAGTTTAGGCACACAAGTTCAAAAATATGGGCCATCAAGTCTACATAATGAGATGAGCTACATCCTCCACATCCCCCTTGACTCCAAGTTTCTTGACTTCAGTGAGAAAATTCAGAACAATTATTGTACATTTTTGGCAACAATCTCAAGCACCCGTGCCATTAAAATAAAGCCTCAATTTCAATGGAAGTATGAGACAATGTACCATCTGAGGAGATGTTTCCTTTATCTGGGATCTTTGTGTGAGTAAGTACAGTCACATGGGCTGCATCCCCTCCTTATCACAAATACTCTGTTGAGGGAATTTAAATCTGAAGATTACAAACACATTACACCCTAATAGTCTCTTTGGAACCATATAATGTCGGTTACATCCATAGTAGGAGTTTGTATATTTATAGAACAATATGCTGTGCGTTGGTTTCCTCTCCTGCCCATAGACAATACTTAGTATTTCAGCATAAATAATAAATCATATAGAGAGAGCCATATGCAGCACTCATTTCCAGCTCTAGTGTAGTAGGTCTCAAGATACCAGAACTTAAAAACGGCAACACTGTTATATAGAGATGAGTTACTGTAGATGTTACAAGCTTCTGAAAAGTACTGAGCCTTATCCCCAGCTGCTGTAAATTGGCATATTTCTACTGAAGTCAAGAAAACTATGTTGACTTACAGAAGCAGAGGATATGGCCCATTGGTTATCATTTTTCTTGCCCTCCAAAGCGTGTACATTGTTCCTTTTGGTAAACTTTGGCATTTGAGCGTTATGGGCAGAGGGCTATGAAAAATTGTACCAATACATTTTTAAAAGCTTTCTAAACCTTATATGTACGAACATACACAAAATCCAGCTAGCAGTATGGAAATATCACAAGATTTAAAAAAAATCAAGCATTGCTGTCTGGAAAGGCAGTATGCTTGTGCTTAAAATATCTTTCTTTTTAGAGCAAGCTTTGTCCCCCTCTAATGATTGCACCATGTATAGCTGTCTGTGAGTCTGCTACTGCTTTCATGCTTTATTATAGTCAATGAATACAATACAAGCTATAATGCCTTATATACAGTAAGTTACAGTACAGACCATAAAGGAATCATAGCATCATACAATATCAGGGTTGGAAGGGACCTCAGGAGGTCATCTAGTCCAACCCCCTGCTCAAAGCAGGACCAATTCCCAACTAAATCATCCCAGCCAGGGCTTTGTCAAGCCTGACCTTAAAAACCTCTAAGGAAGGAGATTCCACCACTTCCTTAGGTAACCCATTCCAGTGCTTCACCACCCTCCTAGTGAAAACGTTTTTCCTAATATGCAACCTAAACCTCCCCCACTGCAACTTGAGACCATTGCTCCTTGTTCTGTCATCTGGTACCACTGAGAACAGTCTAGATCCATCTTCTTTGGAACCCCCTTTCAGGTAGTTGAAAGCAGCTATGAAATCCCCCCTCATTCTTCTCTTCTGCAGACTAAACAATCCCAGTACCCTCAGCCTCTCCTCATAAGTCATGTGCTCCGGCCCCCTAATCATTTTTGTTGCCCTCCGCTGGACTCTTTCCACTTTTTCCACATCCTTCTTGTAGTGTGGGGCCCAAAATTGGACACAGTACTCCAGATGAGGCCTCACCAATGTCAAATAGAGGGGAACGATCACGTCCCTCGATCTGCTGGCAATGCCCCTACTTATACAGCCCAAAATGCTGTTAGCCTCCTTGGCAACAAGGGCATACTGTTGACTCATATCCAGCTTCTCATCCACTGTAACCCCTAGGTCCTTTACTGCAGAACTGCTTCCTAGGCATTCGGTCCCTAGTCTGTAACAGTGCATGGGATTCTTCCGTCCTACGTGCAGGACTCTGCATTTGTCCTTGCTGAACCTCATCAGGTTTCTTTTGGCGCAATCCTCTAATTTGTCTAGGTCCCTCTGTATCCTATCCCTACCCTCCAGCGTATCTACCACTCCTCCCAATTTAATGTCATCTGCAAACTTGCTGAGAGTGCAGTCCACGCCATCCTCCAGATCATTAATGAAGATATTGAACAAAACCGGCCCCAGGACCGATCCTTGGGGCACTCCGCTTGAAACCGGCTGCCAACTAGAGATGGAGCCATTGATCACTACCCGTTGAGCCCGACCATCTAGCCAGCTTTCTATCCACCTTATAGTCCATTCATCCAGTCCATACTTCTTTAACTTGCTGGGAAGAATACTGTGGGAGACCGTATCAAAAGCTTTGCTAAAGTCAAGGAATAACACATCCACTGCTTTCCCCTCATCCACAGACCCAGTTATCTCCTCTTAGAAGGCAATTAGATTAGTCAGGCATGACTTGCCCTTGGTGAATCCATGCTGACTCTTCCTGATCACTTTCCTTTCCTCTAAGTGCTTCAGAATTGCTTCCTTGAGGACCTGCTCCATGATTTTTCCAGGAATTGAGGTGAGGCTAACTGGCCTGTAGTTCCCCGGATCCTCCTCCTTCCCTTTTTTACAGATGGGCACTACATTACCTTTTTCCAGTCATCCAGGACCTCCCCTGATCGCCATGAGTTTTCAAAGATAATAGCCAATGGCTCTGCAACCACATCTGCCAACTCCTTTAGCACGCTTGGATGCAGCGCATCCGGCCCCATGGACTTGTGCTCGTCCAGTTTTTCTAAATAGTCCCGAACCACTTCTTTCTCCACAGAGGACTGGTCACCTCCTCCCCATACTGTATTGCCCAGTGCAGCAGTCTGGGAGCTGACCTTGTTTGTGAAGACATAGGCAAAAAAAGTGCATTAGCTTTTTCCACATCCTCTGTCACTAGGTTGCCTCCCTCATTCAGTAAGAAGCCCACACTTTCCTTGACTTTTTTCTTGTTGTTAACATACCTGAAGAAACCCTTCCTGTTACTCTTAACATCTCTTGCTAGCTGCAACTCCAAGTGTGATTTGGCCTTCCTGATTTCACTCCTGCATGCCTGAGCAATATTTTTATACTCCTCCCTGGTCATTTGTGCAATCTTCCACTTCTTGTAAGCTTCTTTTTTGCATTTAAGATCAGCAAGGATTTCACTGTTAAGCCAAGCTGGTCGCCTGCCATATTTACTATTCTTTCTACACATCGGGATGTTTTTTTTCCTGCAACCTCAATGAGGATTCTTTAAAATACAGCCAGCTCTCTTGGACTCCTTTCCCCCTCATGTTATTCTCTCAGGGGATCCTGCCCATCAGTTCCCTGAGGGAGTCAAAGTCTGCTTTTCTGAAGTCCAGGATCCATATTCTGCTGCTCTCCTTTCTTCCTTGTGTCAGGATCCTGAACTTGACCATCTCATGGTCACTGCCTCCCAGGTTCCCATCCACTTTAGCTTCCCCCACTAATTCTTCCTGGTTTGTTAGCAGCAGGTCTAGAAGAGCTCTGCCCCTAGTTGGTTCCTCCAGCATTTGCACCTGATCCCAAGGACCTGATCCTTGGGTCCATACAATCTACATTTTGCACAAGACCTGGGGAGATGGAGGCAATAGAATGGGGAGGTAGGGAAGGTGGTTGTACATCATTTTTGTGTTGCCCTGCTGAAGAGATTCCATCTTCTATGGGCTTTGGATCAGAAACCATGTGGTTAATAACGAACAATGTACCAGGAGCCTTTATGCACAGTTGTTATGATTTTGATTCTGACATCTATGGAGGTTCTCACTGAAAGATATTCAAAGCAAATCCCAAAACAGGGGGGGAAACAACAAAAGAAGAGATAGGAAAAAATGGGCTATACAGAACATTACAACAGCTTTAAATTTCTGACATGAGACATTCTTTCTAATTTTGCTGAAGAAAGGTTTCTTTCTATACAGAAAGCATACAATTATTCCTGTGTGTTCTGATTTTCATAGATGGTGACATGTTCATCCTTTTTTAAAAAGCTCCATGTCAGCTTTAAAGGGAACGTTCATTGTTGCTATCTCTTGAAAGTCTTTTCATGCCGTTTTTCAGGAGTCTGCAAGTTCAGAAGTTCAATGCTACTTGTTGTGTCAAAATGTTCTAAACCTGTAATTTTCTGCTTATGCTGTAATAAACTTCTTTCTTATGCTATCAAAAATTAATGATTAATTCTCAAAAAGTTTAGCGGTTTGACTTGAAAGTTAAGATGCTCAACTGAAATGTATCCGAACCTCTTGGACTAAATTCACCCTTGAATTCCTCCTCTTTAGACTGAAAAGAATTGCAGAGGAAATAGCATCTCCAATAATATTTCTTGTACCTCCACCTTCCCATCAGAAAGGAAATAACACAAAAGACCAAGAAATGTATTTATTTGAAGACCTGTGTTTCCAGAGTCAGCCTGTAACAGGGTCTGTGATAGGCTGGATGGCTTAGTGATTAACACCCGCCCACTCCGCCAGCTTCTTAGGAGGACCTAGTGCCTTAGGAGGATCAGTGGGGTTTGGCCTCCAAGGAGGCCCTCTGAGTTATCCTCCCTGGTAAGGGTAAACCTCCTATCGCTGCTTTATTTCCTCAGCTTATAGCCCCAGAGAAGAAAAAACAGAAAATGAAAAAGAAACCAAATCGTCAGCCCCAACTAGGTTCAGTGTACAGTACTGTTCCCTAAGGGAGGCTTCTCCATCCCCTTGGTCAGAAGCCTTCAGGGTAGGTGTGTACTCCTCCCCAGTCTCCTCCTGAGCTGGGTCACTCCCTTTTCAACTCTGTCTCAAGTTGGAGCATGCTCGGCCAGGCTGGAGGGACAGGGCTACCTGGGCTCAGTACTGTCCTTTAACCCCTTCCAGCCCACTGTGGGGTTTGTATATCCCAGCCCAAACCTGGAAATAAAGCAGTAGCCATAAAATGGATAATAGTATGTATCCCTGAAATTATCGGTGCATTGATTTTCTGATCTGAGTCCAGAAAACTATTATTATAAATAATTTCTACAACATAAATTACATGGCACTTTACCAACATAAATGAGATGCAATCCCTGCCTAAAATTGCTTACAATCTAACAAGACCAAAACAACCCACTAGCTGCAGGATAAAAGTTCAGGAGAGGGTAAGGGGATTGCTAATGATGATGAGAAGGAACTGCTCACAGAAGTGCATATTAAATATGATTTGAAGGACAGAGAGAGTACTTGGGGAATGAGGACAAGTCTGTTCAATGGGTTAGGCCAGTAGGAGAGTAAGCACAAAACTGAGAATGGAAGATGGCAAAGAAGAGAATAAGGAAGACAAGAGGTGATGGAAAAGTGGTGGGATGGGATGGGAAGGGCCAAGGAGAGAAGAGAGGGACATATGAAACATTCCCAAAAGCTATGAACATGGTTCCTTATATCTTTGTCTTGTCAATTTTATGAATGTTTTGTTTTGTAAGACTTATGCATAAAATATCATCATTGTCCATTGGGATTTGGTCCATGAGGTGGGATTTACATTTTCCATGATGGTTAGCACTATTACCCTTCCACTTTTTCTGGAAAAAGTTTGTGATTTGTTTCTCTTTCCCAATTTAGCCTCATTTTTCTTGTTTTCTTTAAGAGGCAGACTGCTATTGCTAGTGCTAACTCCATCCATGAGAGGAAGTTTAATGAGGGTCCAGGGAGTTAATAGTCTAGTACTGCTGGGTTCTGTTCTTAACAAGGCCATGGACTTGGTCAATCAAGGTCTGATTGTGTGCAATTCACTGACATTTTCCAACTTGCCTTTAATTTTGGCTGTCTCACATTTTTATATCTAACTTGAAACACGCTGGGCTTAATTTTCAGAGGTGCTGAATAACTGCAGCTCCCATTGACTTCAGTTGAGGTTACTCTAAACTCCTGAAGATGAGGTCCGGCAGCCCAGATCCTACAAAGGTATTTAGGCTCCCAACTTCCACTGAAATCAATGGGAAACAGGTGTCTAGATACCTTTGAGGATCTGGGCAATAGTGTCTCTAGTCAGGCCCCAAGAAACTCTGCTGCTCATGAACAGGGATCACTTTTGGAAAACTTGGCCTTAATCTCTCTGTTCTTCAGTTTATTTCTTTGTAGTAGTTTTTACTGAGTGTTGAGATGTTTAATTAATTATTGTGAAGGCTGGAAAACTGTAAGTATGTTCCCCAAAAATAATGTTTAAAAATTAATTTTCTCAAAAAATTTTCATGCAAAAATTCACTTTTTCCAGTATTTTGATAAAAAGAAACCAAATGCTTTGTGATGTTTACAGTTTTCCCCCCACCCTGACCTTTTTACCATTTTTCTATTGTGCCACTGAGAAAAAAGTGGGAAAGGAAAATAGGAAGAGAAAGGAGGAAAAAAGAACAGAAAAAAAACAAAGATCTATTCAAAAATTTTTTACAATGTGTACATTTTCAGAAGTCATCACCAAATCTGAAAATTAACAAATAATAATTATATTCTGCAAAAGTTTTTCATTTGTGAAAAAGGGCATTTTCATCCAAAAAAGCAAGTTTTTAATTAAAAATATCAAGCATCTTTAATGATAAAGTACTTTGACATTATCATGACAAAGCAAATGTTACAAGAACCATTTTAGGAGATTAATCCGGAGACCTCTAGATGTAACAGCATGCAGTATGCTAGCTTGAGCTAAATCTCTATAACTAAGGCCTGTAACACTTCATATCCTCTGTGGACCAGTACAGAAGAGGCTGACCTGTAACTCACTCAGCAGTAGGTATACAAAGTGTTACTAAGGTCTATTTTCAATTGGTCCTCTGGATCAAGGACAGTGATCAAAACTTCCTGTTCTACTATCCCCAAAAGTTCATAAAAATTCAAAAAAACATTTTTTTTTAATTTATTGTTTTGCTTTAGCTTTGCTATACATGTAATGTTTCTGTTCCCTTATTCGGTGAACAGGTAAGTGTCATCACTATTATCTCAGCTGTCCTTTGAGAATGACCCCA
This sequence comes from Trachemys scripta elegans, assembly GCF_013100865.1. Lineage (NCBI taxonomy): Eukaryota > Metazoa > Chordata > Testudines > Emydidae > Trachemys > Trachemys scripta. The sequence continues at coordinate 15,837,323 of NC_048304.1, read as the reverse complement.
GAATTTCATGCTTCTTCCCAGGCTTGGGAGGAGCCCTTGTAAACATCCACAAAGCTACGTCCTTATGCTCTTTCGAAATGCTCCTTAAAGCACTCCTTTGCTACCATGACTACCAAAAATGTGACAATTGTTAGGCTGTTGATGCGATGATACCACTGCCTGTCAGTCTCACCAATACTGTTGCACTGTTTCCTTGTACTTCACTGTTTGACTGTATCCATCTGTTGTCTCTTGTCCTATACTTAGACTGTAAACCATTTGGGGTAGGGACCATCTTTTTATACTGTGTTTGTACAGCCCACGGTACAATGGGATTCAGATCCATGAAAAAAATGGTATTATGGGCATTATGGTAAATAATTCATGGTAAATGAATAATAACAACAGTGTGAGTTAAAGGACTAAGCCCCAAGTCTGCATAGATCAGGCACAGGATGGATGTGTAACACACACTGAACAGCTGGCCACATAAGAACTCGGTGTGCAACAACTTGAAATTCACTTTCACCAAATATCTGTGCCCCAAAATTGGATGGATTGAATATTCACAGGAAGTCAACACAGAAAGGGCACAGACATAGCTGAATGGCAATTCATTTATAACTTCAAACAAACGTTTGTGAGAAAACCTTCTACATTATTGCCCAGCTCCAGTTATGAAGTGCAGTGCATCATTTCATTATGTAAATGTATCACTAAGTACTGTGAGCACTTTGCAATCCATCTGAGTAATGGAAGCACATAACTGCCCCTGCATTAGGAGCAGGACAGAAAACATACTGGAATTCTGAGTCAAAATGCTTCTCTCTTACTCCACTGGGCAAAAAAGTCTACATTAGCCCTTTTGTGGCATAGCTTAGTTTCCCTTCTGCACGAGCAGGCAGGCCTTAAATTCAGGCAGAGCTGTCCTGAGCAGAGCTCCAGTAAATATTTTTTAAACCACAGGGCAGAAGCCCTGACCCCCAGCACACCCCACAGAGCTGAAGCCCTGAGCCCTGGCATGCCCTCCTGGGCTGGAGACCCAAGCCCCAGTGCCCTCCAGCCCTACCCCGTAGGACCAAAGCCCCAAGCACCAGCACACACACACCCACACACCATGGGGCTAAAGCCCTGAGACCCCCACCCACCAGCTGAAGCCCAGAGCCCCAAATGAGAGTTATGGGGGGGGGCTCCAGGAACTATTGTATGAGAATTAAAGTCCTGCTGGCAGGAACACTGGGAAGATGGAGACAAAGCTCTATCCATTCCCCTTCCCTACCCACTCCCCATTCACTTTTGTGAGAAGAGTAACAGCCCAGGAGGCTATGGGTAAGCACCCCTTCAGGGTGCTGCCCAGTCCCTCCTTCCCCCTGCCCGACCATGGGCAGAACAGGGGAAACACCATACTACTGACAGCCGCTCTTCTTCTCTTCTCCCCCCCTCCCGCCCCCATTCCGCGTGCAGTCTCTGGAGATAGAGGTAGCTCCACAGAGGAATACAGGGCCTCCTTACAGCTGATCAATCCCAAACATACAGTCACTGAGCCTTGACTGGGGAAATACAGAACAACTTTCTAAAACTAATAGCTAGTGCCTTGCACCCAGTCTTGTGAATCATTTTTTATTCTGCTGACTATTTTAGTGACGTTAATTATATATCATTTTCAATTGTTTAAATCACTCTGAAGGCTTGCTTCAACATAGATAAAAGTGTGTCCTGAATTATTAAATGATTTGGTCTTTTTCATGTAGATTAGAAGAAATACAATGACTAGTTAGCACTACTTGAGAATTGCACTCATGTGGTCTGTCCTGTATTATATAAAGGGTAATCTAGGTGAAAAGAGGGAGAGACAAAAAAGGAAATGAAAATAAAAAACAATGGAAATAGTCCATTTGATTTGATTTTCAGGGGTTAGATTAAAATAAATTCCACATAGTTCTTGTCCCACTCAGGCTTCCAAAATAATGATGGGTATCCATGATGGAAAGTTATTGAGCCCAGTAACAAGGTGAAATACTATGGCCTGTGCTATATAGGTCAGAGAAGATGATGAAATGGTCCCTTCATATCTATGAATCTCTTAAAAAAGCATAGAAAATTTTTACTGAGTTTTGCTATTAAGGGTTGTCAGCAATGAGCCCTTCTCCAGTTCAGGCTCCTGGTTGATGTCTCACTATGAAAAAGGTGTGTTCCTAATTTGTGTTAGCTAAAATGTGGTAACTAATAGGAGGTACAATCCTAGAGAAGACAAATTAAGTTCATATTTTCACACGTTAGCAGATAGAGTTAAAGACCTATGGTAGCCCAGGGTTTATTTACTGTAGCATATTTTATATTATGTTTTGACATTATTGAAACAAAACATTTAGATGTGTCCAAATCAAGATGTTTGAAAAATCTGGTAAGCAATGTTAGCAGGATCACACCAAGAGTTCACAATCTTTGTGGATCTTTGGGACTCTGGGTCCAAGCCACCCCTCTCCCTATCAAACTAGCTTCCAGCTGTGTAAGGGAGCAAGCCTCTGCACATAAACACCTTTGGGAAGGCCTGATCAAGATTCAGATCTAAACTTTGTGGGTCATGTCCATCCCTCCTTAAACTTTTTATTTAAAGTGGGATTTATTTAGAGCTTGAATAGTTGTTCTTCCATGAGTAATTCCACTGACTTTGTCGGGACTACTCATGGTGTTAAGGTACTATTCCAAGTGAGTACCATCGTAAACTGGCCCTCAGTGGAGGTATAAAATGTTCAGGAAGGACTAAAGGTGAGGAGATAGAGATTTGGATATTACTATCTCTATAAGAGGTATTGTAAAATCTTACAGCTGAAACAACTGAGTTACATAGATTATTTCATTTTTTGCATGTCATTAAAGTTACATACTAATGTTGTTCAGTGAGTATTTTAGAAAGACTTGCCTTGCCAGCTTTTTTCCCAATTAAATAGATTTAATTGCCTGTGACTGATGAAGACCCTACATATAAATGTGTTGTAGACCCACAACCAAACCTCACTCTGAAGCCTCCAGAGGATAGGGCATTAGATGGTGAATCAGGAGACCCCTGGGTTTAGATCACTGTTAGAACCAGGAACAAATGTGTGACCTTAGTCACTTCATCTCTCTGGACCTCAGTATCTCCATCTGAGATCTACAGATGAAAAGAGCTAATATTATTATTGCTCTTCATCTCAACCATCCAAGAAAAAGCCTGGGAAAACAGATGTGCCTTGATGCATGTCCTGAGCTCTGCTTAATCATGCAAGGAGTTGACCTCCCTCGTCAGACCCCTCACAGAATATAACCTGCCAGTCGCCTCTTCTCTATTATGCCAACTGAGCTCTAGTGTTAGTGCCTCCAAAGACTAAAATTGCTAAAGCATGATCCGGTGAGAAAAGTGGCAGTCCATTTAATAGGTCCAAACCCAATCGCTTAAACTCAACCTGGAACTGATGCAACAAATATTATACAACTCATTCTTTCTCCTACATCAGTGTGACATAGTGAAGGGGCCCTAGCTGAGCATTGACAGGCAGGAATTTAACTCAAGCATCAGATGTAACAGGATAGTTATAGAACCAGAGCTGGAGAATGGAGGCAAATCTATGGCCATTCTATAGTTACATAAAATCCTTCTGTGCCCACTAAAGCTGTCGAACAAAGCCTGGGAGTAAACCTTCACTTGGTGAGATAACAATTTTGTTGCTGGATTAGGTTGCCCCTCGCCCCGGTCTTAAAGTCATGTTCAGCTATCTTCAGTATTATATTTAATTTTGATTACTTCTTCACTTCCAGCTCATCTATGACAGGAGAAAATCTGTGTGAGAGTTGGATGCCGTGGTAACAGTGTCTGTGTCCTTTTCTCTCCCCACCTCTAGCCCCTTTCACTCCATTTTATAATAGGCTCACATTTGTGAAAGCTCAATTTGGATTCAGTGTGCGTATTCACAAGAGTGGGAATGCACCTTGCATAACAGATGGCCAGTGTGTTTGTACTACAAGGGGAAATCTTTTTCCAGCACTCGGTGAACATCTGGAGAAGCCTTGTGGGTTTATGACCTACATTCTAAGTGAAAACTCGTGAAAGAGGACAGGTCCTTGTTCAGGAACTATAACAGGCAGACTTTATTAACAATACAGCACAAGAATTCTCCCGGTCCTCTTTATTCCCCTTTTTAAATATAGATACTATGTTTGCCCTTCTATGTCCCCTGGGATCTCCCCCAGCCTCTGAGTTTTCAAAGATAATCATTAAGGTTTCCAAGATTGCTTCAGCTATTCCTTACGTATTCTTGGGCGAACTTCATCAGACCCTGCCGACTTGAATACATGTAACTTACTTATTATAATCTTTAACCCGTTCTTTCCCTAACTTAGCTTTTAGTGTTAATGTATGACTTATGCTGAGTATCTACTTTCCATTAACCCTTTTAGCAAAGACTGATGCAAAATAGGTCTTAAACATATTAAACCTGAGTATTATTGATGTAATCTATTATTAGCTTTCCTTCCTTACTAAATAGAGGACGTACACTTTCCTTCATCTTTCTTTTGCTCCTAATGTATTTCTAGAACTTATTGCCTTTTACATCCCTTGCTAGGTGTAACTCATTTGTGCCTCAGCCTTTCTGGTTTTGTCCCTACATGCTTGTGCTATTCTTTTGTGTTCCTCCTTAGTAATCTGTCAATATTTCCACTTTTTATAGCATTCCTTTTTTGATTTTTAGATCATTAAAGAGCTCCTGATTGATCCATAATGGACTCTTGCTATTCTTCCTATCTTTCAGTCAGATGGCAATAGTTTGATGTTGCACCTTTAATATTTTCTGTCTGAGAAACTGCCAGCTCACCTCACCTCCTTTATCACTTAGATTTTCTTCCCATGGAATCTTATCCATCAATTATCTGAATTATTAAAGTCAGCTTTTTTAAAATCCATTGTCCTTATTCTACTGCTCTCACTCCTTCCTTTCCTTAGACTCATGAAATCTATCATTGTACGATCATTGTCACTCAAGTTGCCTTCCACTTTCAGATTGAGAAGCAATTCCTCCACATTAGTCAGACTCAAGTCTAAAATGGCTGCTCTCCTGGTTACTTCCTCCACCTTCCAAACCAAAATTGTACATTCCAAGAACTTATTGAACAATTTTGTGTTTTGCCATATTACTTTTCCAATACATCTGGGTAGTTAAAATCTCCATTACCATCACGTCTTGTGTTTTGGATATTTCTGTTATTTGTTCTAGGTGTACCTCAGCCACCTCCTCGTCCTGATTTGGTGATTTGTAGTAGACCCCTGCTATGACATCACCTCTGTTTTCCCCCTTTTATCTTCACCAGAAATATTCAACAGGTCTGCCTCTCCCCTTTTTATGGACCTCAGAACGAAAATGTATGTTCTTGATGTATAACACCTTTTCTCTCAGTCATGAGATGTATCTCACCCATTCTCTGTGATGCCAATGAAGTCTTAATTTATCTTATTACTAATACTTCCAGTTTTTCTTGTGTATTTTCATAGCCCTTGATTTTTTGTATAAAGACATCTAAGATGTTGAGCAGATTTCCCCCCCCCACTGTTATCCCTCTTTTTGCCCTTTGACTGTATTGTAATATTCCAACCCCTCCCCCAAAATCTAGTCCTCTATTATGGTCACCATTTTAGTACCTACCTGTGGTCTTTTGTCACGTACCCCCTTTGAACCTAGTTTAAAGGCTGTCTAGGTTGTAACAGAACCACAATTACCTTGATCATTTAAACTGTTACATTTCCTCCATACACTGTGGATATTGACAGCATTTAGTGATGCAAATACATATTACAAGACTGACAGTAAGCAGCAATATCTAAAGAGAAATGTATGTATAACTGACTATAGAACATTCATTTTGTTGTACAAAATGAATCAGCCAAATCTTTCCTAGAGGGGATATGTACAGAAATGTTTCTTTTTTATGAATGGCACAATGCGCATAGATATTTGTTTATCTTAACTGAATCCTGCCATATTAATTAATTTTAAAATTAAAATTAGGTAGTTACAGTTTTCACATTTCCGAGAAGGCAAAAATCAATCCTTAACATTGAAGCAAGGCACCAAGGCAAGTTCATTCCCTCTAACTTCCACACAGATTCCTTGTCTTCTGTATGCACAATGGCTGAAGCAGAGGACTTCTTTCAAAACTAAGATTAACTGAGAGATCCTATAGACTTGAGGTGCCATCACACTTCCTGAATGAAAGATATCAGTCTATCTGCAGGAGTTAATAGAAAACTAGAAATACTTCATTGAATGTGATGAGTCAACAAGATAGATTCTCAGTATTGAGGGCAAAATTCTCCTCAGACATCTGCATGTTGGATCTCATCTTTGATATTCTGTTTCCTCAGAGAATTCAGATTTGGCACATGCAGGAGAGAAGACTTTCAGACATGAGATCCATCACTCGTTGTCTTGAAGCATTTGTGGGCTGGTTAGTGCATCCAGCCTCCTTCCATGGCACCATAGAGGCAGGACAGTAGGGGGCGTAGCACATGAAGACACAGGAGGCACATTACTCATTTCTGAAGCCCCCTAAGTTTGACTGCTGGGTAGGCTCCATAAGCCATTCTGCATAGCCATTCTAGCAATCCCTATTCAGTTGTAACTCCCCCATCCAGTGATGCTCCCAAGGGAAGCATATGATTTTGCCCCTGAAATTTTCTCCATATTTGCATGAAGGGCATGATCCCCAATTGCATTACTCTACTGAAATCAATGAAGTTACACCAGCTTTAACTGGAGTGACTCTGGCCCATATGTCCAATTATTTCTGCATGCAAATAATTATTGTGAGTTGTGCATATGTTACAATCCCCACAACTTCTTTCACCTCCACTTCCTCACTAGGCTCTTTTTATTACCCAACCCTCACTTCATCCATATATACTATTTCAAAATTACTCATGGTACTATGATTGCCAGTTTATTTTTGCTATAATTATGCTAATTTTCACTTCACTATGCTTTCCTAGGCTGAAAGAGGGACAGAGAATAAGGCTTTTTAAACTTAATCAATAAAAGCAATAGTAATGGAAGTCACATAGAGTGCTCCCTTCTGTTACAGCTCCCTTTGAAATATTGACCTTGTAGTAGTTGTTTATATCTTTCTCTGCTTTCTGAAAATATAGATAATATAAATTCTCCCATTAGTAAGAAATATGTTACATCAAAATTAATGATATGCAACCAACAACGATGCAACTCTCTCGCTTTCACATTAATTCAATATAAATTGAGCAGGGCCACTCTGTCATCCAAATCACAGCTACAGACAGATGAATGAAGGAGCTTTTCATAGGCTGTATACACATGGAAAATGTGCCCTGGATTTGAACTATAACTTGTGAGTGTTTTTGCTTTCTCTCCCTTCCCCCTCCCCACCCCCCCCCACCCCCCAGTAGGAGGCCAGATTCTGATCTCAGCTACAGAACTGCAAATCTGCAATAACTCTTGAACTCCAGTACAAACTGGAGTAACCATAATGGAGTTACTCCATATTTGCACTAGTGTAGTTGAGATCAAAGTCTGTCTCACAGTTGTAGGGTCATGAAATCTTGTTGTTAAACTTTCTGCTTGTAATGGTGACGACATCTTCAAAATTGTGCTTGACTCAAGCACTGAGAAACTCACCTCTTCATTGAAATATTCAACAGGAAAGCAAAATAATTGTTGGACCAGATCAGATCAAAAACATTTTTTTTGGATTTTTTATAAGTGTTCCTGGCAAAGATTAAAACATGTTTTGGCAGTTTTACCACACACAAGCTAAAATGCTGATATCTCTGGCAACCCATGAACATAATTATATGTATAGATGAATTAAACCTTTATGACAAAGAAAAAACTATACAGTCCTATTCTCAAAAGCATTTAAGTTATTAAGGTATATGAGTCCCACTAACCAGATTTAAGTGCCTAAAGACGCTGTAGATGCCTACTGGCCCTTGGGTCTGCTGTACATAGGGAATTTTTACCAGCTATGTACATGTAGTTGCACAGGTATAACCCCTCACAAGGGCTCTGTTTTTTGGTATAAGAGTGGCTTTTTTTTTCTTGTTTAGCTTTAAACCCTTTCACCAGAGAAAGTAGGCCAAAGTCACTCTTATACCAGAATTAGAATGTCCACATGTAGTGTTATCCCAGAATAACTATATTGGTTTAAACGGACACCTTAAATTATTGCAGAGGGGGAATAGACAGGGCATACAAGGCCTTAGTCACTTTTGAGCATCGCTCTCTGTGAAGGAAACACTCACAGCCAGTGCCCCGTAGTGGTTGGGTAGGGGTATGGAATGTTGTCTTCCCCCAAGACACCCCCCTTTATTACTACTACTCCACCCTGCAGTGGTCTGACCCCTCAGTAACTCACCAGATGTCTCATTTTTATACATACATCAAAAGGGGCAGATTTGAAGAGTCCAACTCCTCAGGATTAAAGAAGAAATTCAGGGCTTGCCCCTTGGGTTGGAGTATCATGCTCCAAAACCTTGTATCTTCAGGGTCTTCCCCCAACTAGGTTCCCCACCAAGGGAGACTTTGGTAGTTGTCCCCTTTTTAGGGGTTGGTAGGGGAACCCATGTCCACCCTCTCCAACTGGCTCCAATCCAGGGCCCAACAGTAGATAGCTACGTTCTGCACCCTGGAGTACTGTGCAGCTGGCCCCAGCCCCCGATCACCAGGTAAAGAAGTGGACACAAAGATAAAGGCTAACCTCAGAGAGGCACAGGTCTCAGAGAGAAAGAGCTCCTGTGGTGCTCCTCTCTAGGAGCTCAAAGCTACCCTCTACAGCCTGCCAGCTACTGAGCTACTCTACTCCCCTTTTTAACCTCCTCCCTAGCCTGTGCATGCTTTGCAGGTGCAGTGGGACAGGGGTACCTGGGCCCATCACAGCTCTTTAACACTTTCCTTTCCAATGTGCAGTTTGTACACCCCATCACACTCTCTACTTACCTTCAAAGTTTATTTGAATCTCCATTGTTCCTGGGAACTCTTGATGGCTCCACTGGGTGTTCATTTAGCACCTTCTTCAATGCTTCCATGAGTCAGTTTTAAAAGGTCAGTTGGAACTGAATGACTCGGGATACAATAAAATACCCCATCTGGTGCCCCCAAACAGCAGTTAAGTATATTGATGCTGTAAAGGTGCAGGCAGTCCCTGCCCACCCCCTTGCAGCCCAGCATAGTGCTTCTGGTGTTTCCCCGGGTTGGGACAGCAATAGGTTCACTTTACCAGCACTGCAGAGAGGAAGGGAAGGAGAAGCCAACACAGGCTAACAAAATAGCATGTTCTCTTTTAATAGGGTTTCAGGACAGGAGTAATTCATATTAACCATTCAGAAAGTCCTCACCTCAGAGTCCAGGTTTAGTCCCTAAACCTAGGGTCTACAAACAAAGCCTCTGGTTAGCCTAGCACCTGGGGCACACCTAAGCTACATAACTTCTACTTTCTCCTGGTGACTAGCTCCCTCTTCCTGTTTATATAGCAGGGCAAGGCCTCCTTGATTACAGCCCAAGCTATGCCAGCTGTAGGATCCGGCTCGTCCCCTAAAGGGGCAGCACATTCCTTCACAGAGGCCAAGGTTAAACAAAGCTGTTCCTACTTTATCACCACCTTACATGTTTTTATCAATGTTTAAGAAATGTCAGTATAAAAAGCTGCAGCAATGTATTTATTTTTTGTCTTGAATAACTCTCATTTTTTGTATTTAGTTTACTGAAATAGTGACTATATTCCCTTCCCTGGACATAGATGTTGCTTTTTCTCTACACTAAAAGAAGAACAGGAGTACTTGTGGCACCTTAGAGACTAAATGCATCCGAAGAAGTGGGCTGTAGTCCACGAAAGCTTATGCTCTAATAAATTTGTTAGTCTCTAAGGTGCCACAAGTACTCCTGTTCTTTTTGCGGATACAGACTAACACGGCTGTTACTCTGCAACCTTTCTCTACACTGTAACTTTAGGCCCAAGTCAGCTCTATTATTGCAGTGTAAATCTGGAGTGACTTCTTTGAAACCAGTGGAGCTTACTCCAGATTTATGCCAGTGTAACTAAGAACAGCAGCATCTAGTCTTATATAATTAACTTCTGGCTGTAACAAAGCCTGGAAATGAAGTAGAGCTTTTCCCCTGGGCAAAGTGTAAGCCTGGACTCTAAGAAGCAGTGCCATTCAAATCTCTAAGGAGAGGGGCTTTTCATAACGAGAATGTCACAAAGAAGAGAGTTAAGAAAGATAAATTTGAAACTAATTAATTAGAAAGTAATAGACAAAATATATATTGCAGATAATATTTTATAGCCAGAGGGATATGCCTGAGAAGGGCACCATTTATTAATCATAATATAGAAAAGATTAATGGTAGAAAGAGCTATATTCCATCAGTATTATACAGTTACAGTGCAAAGTTTACTTTCTTATCAATAAATACTGAAGAAATGTGTGGCATATTCAGACTTATATCCTATAAATGGCTTTCTAAGGGGGGCCATTATGCTGATAATATGCACATGTAACACGTGGTAATATTAATGAGAATTACATACATCTATTAATGGGAATTACATGCATGGGGTTATGGGGGATTATTGTGGAATTTGCTTGTAACATGCAAAGAAAAGCTGTAAAGTTCAACTCTGCTGAGCAGCTTACACAATTTGGACTTGTCCTGCTCCCGATAAAAATACTCTCAGTGAAATCAGACTTCTCCATGTGAGTAAGAGAAGCAGGATTTGGTCTTTGCGGAGAGGGTTAAAGTGCAACCAGAGGCCTGAACTCAGCAAAGCATTTATAAACCTTTGTAAATGCTTTACTGCTTTGGGGCTAGAATGTATTTTTATTATGAATATAAACAGTCATAAGTTTGCATTCTTTTCACTAAGGAACACCAAACAGCCTTTAGCCTGTTTCAAAAGGGAAAGGTGAGAAGGGGTGTCAATTGTTGCGCACTCCAAAGTGTTGTGTTCTAACTGCTCCACGTAGACCTTACTGGTGCGCTGTAAAAGGTACCCAGTACACACTGATGTTTGAAACAGTGTTATGTTCATGCACATTAGTGCATCAGCAGGGTCAGAGGGCAACATTTTAGAGTGCACAACAATTTAAACCCCTGTAGAATGAATAGATGTGCCTTGTAGACAACCCCTTAGGTAAGCATAAAAAGAGTTTCAAGGCTGTATAAATAAAAGAGTTTCAACAGCTTGGCAATGAGCACTCAGCTTAAACTGCTTTCCACAATAAATAAAAGGAACAGATTCTCTCAAACAGTAAGTTTGGCTTTGCTATAGCAGAGGCCCACGTGAGCTGAGAAAAATAGTCTTTGGGGCTTCAACAGCACAGAATGCAATATCTATCTGTTAACGACAAAGTCCTTGTCCCATTTAAGTCCATGGCAAAACTCCCGCTGACTTCAATAAAACCCAGAATTTGACAAATTTTAGGGCAGCCACACATTGTGTGTCAATGAGATGACAAAGGCAGCTGTGCTGTCCAGGGAAGAAATGCAGAGGCACTGAGCCCCCTCCCCCCCACCCCCCGCACCTTCCCCCTGCCCCCACACGCCCCAACCCTCTGCCATTGGCCCATGATCTTTAGGATTTCTCTGCAATTCTCAGGCTATCCACAGGTTCTGAGGGCCAAATCTCCTGCAGTCTTTACAGCGAAAGAAAACATACACTGCTCATTCCCTCGCACCTCACTAACACACAGAGATCTGTACGAAACAGCATGAAATTTGACATTCCTGCCTAACTTGTGGGATTTTCCCCTGGGCTGACCATGTCAAGTGAAAAGGTATTTCTCTGCAGGTCACTATAGCATCAGGATCATCCTTTGTTTCTCCAGCAGTTGGAACCATTCCAGTAGTGAAGGTATTTTGAATGAGATGCAGGCAGTAACATGTAGCACTGTGCATAGTAGCTTAAAGCTAATATACCTTTAGATCGGCTCCTGCTCCCATTGAATATTCCTATTACATTCAGTAGTAGCAGAACTGGGCTAAGGACTGGTATAGGAATGGATTTAGTGCTAGATTGTGGCTTTAGGCATGTCCTGAGCCGCACGGCCCCAAGGACACTCCTGAGTCACAATGCCTCCTGTGGAGGGGTCATGTCAGGGGTCACGTGCCCGCCCTCAGATTTGCTACTTGGCTTGTACTGAGCATGCTCAGTAACACCGCTGAAGCTCCGCCCCCCAGCACCCACTATTGGCAGCCACAGGTTGTCTCTGGTGGCCAGGCAGCTCTGCTGTCTAGCATGGGAGGCGCAGCTATGGCTCTTGCTACTCCCCATCCACTCCTTGCCCCTTCTCCCTACCCAGCTGCTCTTGGGTAGAGAACATCCCAGATGCAGCCCCGCATTCCCTTAAGTGATGGAAACTATAACTTACCTAACGCTGACTGCAAAAGTGTTGGGGGACGGCGCAGTGAGTGCTTACTCTCTCCTATTCCCCTGCTTGGCCACATAAGGCCAGGGCACTAGCTAGTTCTTAAAGACTAGGGGTGGATGACCGGTTTTGGGGAAACACAAGTGCTGACCAAATTGGAACACACTGGGAGAAATCTTAGTCCCATTGAAGTCAAAGGAAGTTTGCCATTGACTTCAGTGGGGCCAGGATTTGACCCATTTTGAGGTTAAATACACCATATTTCCTAATTTTTCATGACTCTGCACTTTCTTGTTCCATCCAGAAATGGAACTACAAGAATACCATGAAAAACTTCCTGAGTTATCCAGGACAATTTAGTCAGCTCAAGAGGTTCAGAAATCTTCACTAAGAATCAATCCAAGCCTTCAGTACTGAGGTTCTTATTTGAATGGAACCTCTAGAACTTCCAGGGTTTCCCCATCACTGCTAGTCATGTATCCCATTGTTTTCCTATTTGTTGTGCAACCAACCTCCACCCTCAGCCCCATCCTCCCCCCCCCCACACACACACACACCCTAGCTCTGCTGTTCATTACAGATTTGAACAAAACACATCAATGGTTGTCAACTTCAGAAGTTCATTGCATACTGCTAAGAACTTATGAGACCCTAACACAAACAAATAATAAAAGGACCAGAGATCTGTCAACTCATAATGCCTGTTTGGCTTCAGCTAGACACCAGCTGAGGTCCTATAGCAATGGAAATCAAAAGTTAACTAGCAATGATTTTGGTTTTCAAACTTGATGAAAGCTTCATCTTAGACTTTTTTTTTTAAATCTAAGCTTTACATCAGATCTATTGTCAGCCTTGGTGTACGTGTGTGTTTACTGGGGGTGTGGGTGGGGATATATTTAGGACTAGGTTCTGCCACTCTTGAGTAGCACTTAATTCCATGTGTAGTTCCTCTGCAATCTGCAGAGGTCTGCTGCTGTTCAGATCACATGTTTAATATTTTGTGGAATTCTCAGAAAGATCCATCCTCCCTGCTCCCTTTTACCTCCCTTCCTCCTTTCATTTTTTCTTAAAATAAGCAATACATTTTTTAAAAGAAAGTATATGTCTTTTAACTGCATTATTTCTGTCGGTTGTGAAATGCAGTGGGGCTATTGTGAAATCCTCACTCACGCTGATGAGCACTTCCTGCACTAGTAGTCCAACTAGGCCAGATTTTGATCCTCTTGCTCATGCTGAGTGCCATGTACTTCTTCTACATGGTGACTGCTACAAGCAGGTCAGGTTCTTGTACCAAATATAGACTGGCGACAGAGCTTCTGTTATAGAGAGAGGTACTAGAGATGTGTTTTCAATGAGATCCTTTAATGCACGGCCAGGTATGCCTGTTGTGAGCTTAAGTAAAGTATGTTACACATGGCACCTCCTAGTGGCAGAAGTGTATAAACTAGGTTTGATGAAGGCAGGAGACAAAAGCCCACAGATAAGTCAAAAACATGGAGACCTGGGAAAAGAGTTGAAATCTGGGGGGAACATGGGCCATTATAGCAGCGATAAGAGAGAGACGAGAAAACATAGGGGAGAAATCAAATCAGTATCTTAGATGTCTATACACTAACGCAAGGCATATGAGGAATAAGCAGAAAGAACTAGAAATTCTAGTCAATAAAAACAACTATGACATAGTTGGATTCACAGAGACTTGATGGGATAATACATAACTGGAATATTGTTATGGAAGGATACAGCTTGCTCAGGAAAAAGAGGGATGAGGTGTTGCCTTATATATCAAAAATGTATACACTTGAACTGAGTTTGAAATGGAAATAGGAGACAGGCTTTTTGCAAATCTCTGGGTAAGAATAAAAGGGATAATAAACAAGGGTGATGTCATGGTAGGGATCTATTACAGACCAACTAAACAGGAAGAACAATTGGATGAAGCTTTTTATAAGCAATTAACAAAATTATCCAAAGCACAGGACTTGGTGGTGATAGGGGACTTCAGTTATCCAGGCTTCTGTTGGGAAAATAACACAGCAGGGCACAGAATATTCAACAAGTTATTAGAATGTATTGGAGACAAACAAATTATTTCAGAATGTGGAGAAAGCCACTAAAGGAGAGGGCTGGTCTAGATTTGATTTTGACAAATAGGGAGGAACTGGTTGAGAATTTGAAAGTGGAAGGCAGCTTAGGTAAAAGTGATCATGACATGCTAGAGTTCATGATTCTAAGGAATGGTAGGAGGGAAAACATCACAATAAAGATATTGGATTTCAAGAAGGCAGAGTTTAGCAAACTCAGGGAGCTGGTAGGTAAGATCCCATGGGAAGCAAGTCTAAGGAGAAAAGAAGCTCAAGAGAGTTGGCAGTTTGTCAAAGAGACATCATTAAGGGTACAAGAGCAAACTACCCCACTGCGTAGGAAAGATAGGAAGTATGTCAAGAGACCATCCCGGTTTAACCAGGAGATCTTCAATGATCTGAAAGTCAAAAAAGAGTCCTACAAAAAGTGGAAAATAGGTCAAATTACAAAGGATAAATAAAAACAAATAACATGTAGGGACAAAATTAGAAAGGCCAAGGCACAAAATGAGATTAAACTAGCTAGAGATATAAAGGGTAACAAGAAAACATTCTACAAATACATTAGGAAAAAAAGGAAGACCAAGGAGAGAGTAGGCCTGTTACTCAATGAGGGGGAAAACAATAACAGAAAAAGCATAAATGGCAGAAGTGCTAAATGACTTCTTTGTTTCAGTTTTCACGAAAACATTTAGTAGCAATTGGACATCTAACTTAATGAATGCCAGTGAAAATGAGGTAGGATCAGAGACTAAAATAGGGAACAAACAAGTTAAAAAGTACTTAGACAAGTTAGCTGACTTCAAGTCACCAGAGCCTGGTGAAATACATCCTAGAATACCCAAATTGCTGACTGAGGAGATATCTAAGCCATTATTGATTATCTTCGAAAAGTCATGGAAGACAGGAGAGATTCCAGAGAAGTGGAAAATGGCAAATATAGTGCCAATTTATAAAGAGAGGAATAAGGACGACTCTAAGAATTACAGACCGGTCAGCTTAATGTCAGTAATCAGAAAGATAATGGAGCAAATATTTAAGCAATCAGTTTGCAAACACCTGAAAGATAATAAGGTGATAAGTAACAGTTAGCATGGATCTGTCAAGAACAAATCATTTCAAACCAATCTAATACCTTTCTTTGACAGGGAAACAAGCCTTGTGGATAGGGGGAAGTGATAGATGTGGTATATCTTCACTTTAGTAAGGCTTTTGAAACTGCTTCGCATGACCTTCTCATAAACAATCTAGGGAAATACAACCTAGATGGAACTACTATAAGGTGGGTGAATAACTGGTTGAAAAACCGTTCCCAGAGAGTTGTTATCAGTGGTTCACAGTCAAGCTGGAAGGACATATCAAGTGGGGTCCCACAGTGATCAGTTCTGGGTCAGTCCCAGTTCTGTTCAATATCTTTGTCAATGATTTAGATAATGGCATAAAGAGTACACTTATAAAGTTTGTGGATACCAAGCTGGGAGGGCTTGCAAGTGCTGTGGAAGATAGGATTAAAATTCAAAATGATTTGGACAAACTGGAGAAATGGTCTGAAGTAAATAGGATGAAATTCAATAAGGACAAATGCAAAGTACTCCACTTAGGAAGGAACAATCAGTTGCACACATACAAAATGGGAAATGACCGCCTAGGAAGGACTACTGTGGAAAGGATCTGGGGGCCATAATGGATCACAAGCTAAATATGAGTCAATGGTATATAAAAAAAAAAAAAAAAACCATCATTCTGGGATGTATTAGCAGGAGTGTTGTAAGCAAGACACAAGAAGTAATTGTTCTGCTCTACTCTGTGCTGATTAGGCCTCAACCGGAGTATTGTGTCCATTTCTGAGCACCATATTTCAGGAAAGATGTGGACAAATTGGAGAAGCTCCGAAGAAGAGCAACAAAAATGATTAAACATCTAGAAAACATGACCTATGAGGGAAGATTGAAGAAATTGGGTTTGTTTAGTCTGGAGAAGATAACAGTTTTCAAGTACATAAAAGGTTGTTAAAGGAGGAAGGAGAAATCTTTTTCTCTTTAATCTCTGAGGATAGGACAAGAAGCAATGGGCTTAAATTGCAGTAAAAGAGGTTTAGGTTGGACATTAGGAAAAACTTCCTAACTGTCAAGGTAGATAAGTACTGGAATAAATTGCCCAGGGAGGTTGTGGAGTCTCCATCACTGACTCCAATATTTTTACTGTCAGCATATGTCCCACTGGGACTATTCACATCAGTATGTGCTCACCGATGTGAGTAAAGGGTGCAGAATCAGGCACACGAAAGGGCAATAATGTCCCCAAAACAGCAGGATGGGGGGAGGGCATCCCACACAGCATGATATCCCCAGCTATTGAAACGACCTATACACCAGCTACACCAGCTACACGATGACAGCCTTGGGGCTGGGCAGGGTCTCAGCGGGGAAGAAACTGGGTTGCAGTCGCCCTCCACAACATATTCTTTGTTGGAGAGCACAAAGGCATAAGCTACTGCTGCTCAAAGGAGTGCTACTTTTATTTCGGCATCAGCACTCCTCTGGTCAGAGGTTACAGCACTGGTTCTGAGTGAGGAGCTAGCAGCAGTAAGGCTCCTTAGGAAGCAGTGCTGAATGAACACACATAACCCGCAATTGTATAATAAATATTTCTCCTAATGGAAGGTCAGATTGCCCAGGGTTATGTGATCACGCAATCAAAGGCCACATCATGATGCCTACAGGCAAGGAAGCAAAGACAAAGGTAGCCTGGGGAAAGGGAAGAGGGAGCAACAAGGATCATGGAAGGAGGAGAACAGAGAGAACGGACACAAGAGCAGACGAGCAGACAATCAGGCAACTTTCTTTTTTTAGTTACTTTGACTTTGTGGGTTTAAATCTCAAGTTCAATATTCCCTCTCCAGTTTATATTCAACCCAGGGTCTGATTATATATAGCAGGCAGTTCTTAAAAACATGTACGTTCTAATATATAAAATATTTCTACTGTGGCTGTTCCTCTTAAAAAGAAGAGACCTTCATTACCTAAAACAACCTAAATCACTTGCTACTGAACCTCCCCTTCCATCCTCTGACCCAAAACAGACAGAGCTAGATTGAGAGTCCTTGTATTGTCTTCCATCATATTTTACTCCTGGGGGAAATTTGCGCCAAATAACTAAAAATTCTGTGCACAATATTTTAAAATTCTGCAAAAGTCTGCACATTTTATTTGTCAAAATAACACTACATAATCACATCAGTTTCAATTATTTTGGTAATTTATTTCAAAATACCTGTCAGCAAATATGTCTGTAACAATACAGACATACTCAAAAATTCCCCCAGGAGCAGAGAGTTAAAGAAACCCCTATGACAACCCAGTTCCTGTTTCTCTACCCCTTCCCCTCAACCAGAGCACAGCCAGGGGCCAGACGAGCACAGCCAAGGGGGCAGACACCCACACCCCCTCCATCCCAGAGCCAGACACCAGCCTCCCCTCCTCACAGAGCCAGCCGTGACCCCCCAGCCCAGACACCAGCCCCTCTCTCTGCCAGGGCCCCCCCAGCTCAGACACCCATCTGCCTCCTGCCCAGAGCCCAGCCATGGCCCTCCCAGCCCAGACACCCGTCCCCCTCCCTCCCAGAGTCCAACCATGCCCGTCCCCCAACCCAGACACCCGCCCAGGGATCCAGAGAGAGAAACAGCCTGTTGCTGGGTCCCAGGCTTGTGTGGAGTTTCCTGCAAGCCACCATCTCCTTCCCTCAGGGCAGGCAGGGAACTGCAGCTGCTAGGAACTCTCTAGTCTCTCCCTCTGTCCTCCCGACCCCAGCAGTGTCTTCTATGTGAGAACTGGGCTCTGTCGGGTCCAACTGCCCCTAGTGGCAGCCAGCAGCACTGCAGTCCATTTCTGTGGCGGAAAGGAAATTATGAGCAAAAAACATTAATTTCTGCATTGCGCAGTGGCGCAAAATTCTCCCAGAAGTAATGTTTATGACCTTCCTTTATCCTTCTCTGGTCTAGTCACCTAACCAATTGATTATGGCCACATTGTCAGCATTTCCCAATAGCAAATTACACCAAAGGATGCAGATCTGAGAGCAGCAGCTTTAGTATTTTTTCCCTACAGACTCAAAGCATCTTTTGTTGATGCTCTCCAACTCTGTTGATGCAAGCCAGGAGGTAATTCCATTGAATTGAGCTAACTCTTGGTTTACTCCAGCATAACGGAGATCAAAATGGTCTCTATAACTTTCCTTTTCATACACACAACAAAAGAAAATGCAACTGTTTTATTTAGGAAAAAATTTGCCCCAGCAGGGCATGCGAATGGGAGTGAAAATACTGAAAAGAAATAAGCAATGAGTCACAGTACGGAAAAAATTAACTAGATGTAGGATATTATTGCAGTCTGCTTTTAAGTTTTTATTGACAACAACCAACAGAGAATAAGAATCTAAAACAATGGAAATACCAGAAAACTCCAAGAGCACTATTTTCCTCTTGTTGAATATTTGGAAAAAGAAAAATACTTTTGATTACTCAGCTCTGTAGGAATCCACATTGTTGGTTTATTCCCCCCTTTCTTTTCTCCTTTCTTTTTTGGTAATACAAATATACTGCATTCAAAGACTGAAAATCCAATCATCCATGGAACAAGTCCAAATAATAGCATGCGTCAGTGAAATAACCTCAGATGCCAATAGATAACATGAGAGGGATAAATGTATACCGAATACCTACCAGCTCAACACCTGGGGTTCAATATATTGAAAGTCTAAGTGAAATTGAATCATAATTTCATTCAGGTGGGGACACTGAAGGACAACACTGATTTTTACTTAGAAGAGTGCACAAAATAATAAAAGTCAGGCAGATGCTGTGTTTTGTTAGTAATGATCATGGAACAGGAAACAGTGACTGTACACTGCCCTTGGCTAAGTATTTTTGGCGCCATTTGAGTGCAGATTTCTTTACTGAGTTCATAATTATTCCTTGACCAATTGTTTAATCTTTCTGAATTACTTTGGTGCCTTGCCTTTGCCTCACTAGGAGTCCATAAGTAGTAAAGTCAATGGGACGATTCATGCACTTAAAGTTAGCTATAAGTGTTGAAGGATCAAGGCCATTATACATATTTGGTGCAGTTGACTGTAGGACAGAGGAGTCCTTGACAACCCATCTCCAAGCAAAAATACACAAGAAATGAGATAGACCCATTGAGCTGCATGCTATATAGACATTAGACACAAAAATGGATAGTGTAGTCCAGTGTGTATGAAATTCCATTGCCTGTATTATGCAAGAGGGCAGACTAGATGACCACAATGGTCCCTTCTAGCCTTAATATCTATTTATACATTTTAAAAAGTGATACTTATGGAATAAAGTACTAATATTTCACAAAGTGCCACAATGTACATTTCCTAAAGGATTTTGTTGTCGCCCATTCTCTAATATATGCAACTCCAAAGTTCTTCAAGCTCACATCCCATGAGTACCAAAGACCATAATCCATAGGAGCTATTTTAAAACTTTATTTTTTTCACAAGCTTCCCCCCCACCCATTCCATTAAAATAGCATATTAAAAGCTTAGTCCATCAATATGCCAAGCACTTTGTCCTGAGTGCTGAATGTCCTCATTCACCACTGGCATCAATGAGAACTAAAAGCACTCCATGCCTTGCATGGCTGGTCCCTCTACAATAAGGGCAAAATATTGACACCATTGAAGTCAATCGGAGTTTTGCCATTGATTTAATAAGGCCAGGATTTCACACTAAGTATTTTAATGCAAAGTTCTCCTTTTTTGACTGTTATATTAAAAGTTCTCTTCATGAGATTTTTCACAATCCAAATACATGCATTTTCCTTCCATTTTCTCATCTTTAGTAATGGTATGTATTAAATTAATAAAATATTTTAGAATCTCTTACATATTTCATGCAAGCCCTTTTTCACGGTCACATTAAATCTTCAGTTATACACCTCTACCCCGATATAATGTGACCCGATATAACACGAATTTGGATATAACGCGGTAAAGCAGCTCTCCGGGAGGGCGGGGCTGCGCACTCCGGCGGATCAAACCAAGTTCAATATAACGCAGTTTCACCTATAACACAGTAAGATTTTTTGGCTCCCAAGGACAGCGTTATATTGAGGTAGAGGTGTATATTCCTATACACAACTGAAAAGAAATGTAAATTGTCATAACCAGTCAAAATCCTCATATAGTGGCCAATACAAAAATTATTCATTTGTTGCAAGAAAATAAATAGATAAAGGAAATTTCTGGGTGGCTAAAGCTAGAGTTACATTGGCATTCCAGCTGCCAGGCTAACCCCTTTTTTTATTTGGTCTTTGCATTCTCAGACAGAATATTCTCAAGGGGAGAATTAACTAGCTGGCCACTCTTTTGCCTAAAAACCATGTAGTGCTGGGAATTCTGCATCATTTCAATGCAAAAATCCATGAAGGCCAAGGTTCTTTGGAAAGATACTTGAACTTTAGCAAAACCTTTTGATGAGCCTTGGTCTTTGTAACAATGAAGTGAGTGTCAGGTGGACTGGCTTATTGTGTGTGTTTCAAACTGCTTCAGAATTCATCAGTTCCTCTAATGCAGTGGTTCTCAAGCAGGGGTACGCAGAGATCTTCTAGGGGTACATCAACTCATCTAGATATTTGCTTAGTTTTACAACAGGATACGTAAAAAGTAGGGCTGTCGATTAATCGCAGTTAACTCTCACTACTAACAAAAAAAAATCGTTAATAACAAAATTAATCACAATTAATCGCAGTTTTAATCACACTGTTAAACAATAGAATACCAATTGAAATTTATTAAATATTTTGGGTGTTTTT
Source organism: Trachemys scripta elegans (assembly GCF_013100865.1). Classification (NCBI taxonomy): domain Eukaryota; kingdom Metazoa; phylum Chordata; order Testudines; family Emydidae; genus Trachemys; species Trachemys scripta. Next base: position 15,815,991 of record NC_048304.1, on the reverse strand, counting down.
CTACATTTTCATATATATTGTATTTTGTGTTGTAACTGAAATCATTTTAAGAACTTTCCCTGCAGATTTCACAAAATGCAAAGAAGGTACCAATGTGAGATTTCTAAAGGTTTAAGAATCTGAAGTTCCTTCCAAAATCTGAGCTGGACGAGGTATGGAGCATGCTTTCAGAAGTCTTAAAAGAGCAACACTCTGATGCGGAAACTACAGAACTCGAACCACCAAAAAAGAAAATCAACCTTCCGGTGGTGGCATCTGACTCAGATAATGAAAATGACAATGCATTGGTTTGCACTGCTTTGGACTTTTATGGAGCAGAACCCATCATCAGCATGGACGCATGTCCCCTGGAATGGTGGTTGATGCATGAAGGGACATATGAATCTTTAGCGCATCTGGCACGTAAATATCTTGCAACACCGGCTACAACACTGCCATGAGAACACCTGTTCTCACTTTCAGGTGACATTGTAAACAAGAAGCAGGCAGCATTATCTCCTGCAAATGCAATCAAACTTGTTTATCTGAATGATTGGCTAAACAAGAAGTAGGACTGAGTGAATTTGCAAGCTCTACGATTTTACATTATTTTATTTTTGAATGCAGGTTTTTTTGTACATAATTGTACATTAGTAAGTTCAATTTTCATGATAAAGAGATTTCACTACAGTACTTGTATTAGGTTAATTGAAAAATACTATTTCTTTTGTTTTTTTACAGTTCAAATACTTGGAATCAAAAATAAATATAAAATGAGCACTGTACACTTCGTATTGTGTTGTAATTGAAATCAATGTTTCAATTACAAACCATTTAAATAAATCGTATTCTATTATTGTTTAACAATGTGATTAATCATGATTAATCTTTTTAATTGCACGATTAATCGCAATTCATTTTTTTAATCGCTTGACAGCCCTAATTTTTTTAAACGCTTGACAGCCCTAATAAAAAGTACTAGCGAAGTCAGTACAGATAATGATTTGTTTATACTGCTCTGTATACTACACACTGAAAAATAAGTACAATATTTATATTCCAATTGATTTATTTTATAATTATATGGTAAAAATGAGAAAGTGAGCAATTTTTCAGTAATAGTGTGTTGTGACACTTTGTATTTTTATGTCTGATTTTTGTAAGCAAATAGTTTTTAGGTGAGGTAAAACTTGGGGGTACGCAAGACAAATCAGACTCTTGAAAGGGGTACAGTAGTCTGGACAGGTTGAGAGTCACTTCTGTAATGAAGTGTTGGCATCAATGATAACTTTCTTGAATGTAACTCATGTGCCCCTTTAAGTAATATGTATAGTTATGGTGCTGCCATAGTCAAAATCCTGCCTCTATTTACTGTGGTTAGGGAGTTTTAGGGTACAATTGGTGTGGATCCTGCTCCCAACCAATGGAAGAAGGCTTGGGTCCAATATACAATCTCATACTAACATTTGCTGTGACATCTTATTGCTGTCATGTAATCTGGAGAAACTATAGTGATATGGGTTTCATATTGTCTTATCAGAAGCAGGTGGTTTACAGTGTCAATCAAAAAAAGATGAGCTTAGAAGTTTACCGCAGACAAAAATGGAATTATTTGATAATATCCTTGCTCTATCTTATACCTATTTTCTTACTGTCAAAGTGTCCTCTTTCCCCCATCATTATCTCAGACATAATTGTAATGTTGTAGACCTGATTAGAGATACAGAAGCTATATAGGTTTTGGCCTGCTTTCCTTGAGTATCAGGCAGAAACAGCCCTCTTTGGGTTTTTACATATTCAAGATAAACTGTTACACAACCACACAAATGTATTTTACCTTAACTGCCACAGCATTTAGCCTTTTACAATGAAAAAACTGTTAATCACACACTGCATTTTAAAGCTAGATTTTTAAGTAATTTTGCAGATGCTGTGGAAATAATTGGAAACATTATCAGTTTCAAAGTAATATGGCTAGAGAAAAAGTAAATATGACTATGTTATCAGGTAAGAATGTTTTAATGCATGTTGCCACTGTAGCTATCCTTCCTATATTTGTTGTTTATTTTATCATCATTAACAGAATGCCAACTCTGTACTGAAGCTTTACTAAACAGCTTATGCTGGTCCTTATGCAAGGAATTTACCCTCTTAAGAATCCCAAACTTCCCAGAAGGCAGGCCGGGTCAGGATACCAGGAGGTCAGAGTCAGGGAACAGCAGCAGATAATGAAGAGGAGGCAGTCCTAAACAGAGGAAAACCCCCGTTGCACAGCTTCCCATGCCTCTGCTGGGTTTAAACAGAAGCAGGGAACTGTCTGACCCCTGCAATTTCACCACTCAGATTCAAAGACTAGAGTCCTCTGCCAGAGCTGAGCTTTGAGTTCTAGTTACCACCAGGAAGCTTGTCAGAACCTAGTGGCTCCTAAGAGTCCTGTGGTTTTGCTGACATGCTGCAGGTGAATGGTTTGATGGTACTGTAACTCCACTGAATTATTGGAATACTACCTATGAGGATATATGAACAATTTCTTTGAATCTGTAGCAGAAGCTAGCATGGCAGGACCAGATGGAAGGTTCTAAACAGAAACTCTACATTGAAGCAGAGAGTCAGAGAGTAAATTGTGGGGAAATATTGCTTTTCTTATTCTAATAGAGCTTTTTGTTCAGTGACAGAAGAAAGTAAATCTTTCTCAGATTCTTTATTACCATATGACACTATCTGTGGTTGGTTTGGCTCAATAGGTGTGTTGCCCATACCCACAATGAAGAGGAGAGGATTTAAAAGTCAGAATACACAGCTAAGGAGGAGCAGTTAGTTTAAGGCCAGAATACATGGGCTATGAATTGTTCAGAAATAATCAATGGGAAATTGTAGTTGAAGAGAAACCAACCAAACCCTAGCTTGTTAAATCAGAGGAATAGAGAAAGAAGGTACAAAATATAGCCAGAAATATGTGCCCAAAAGACTGGGTGTGATTTTGCGTAACTCCATTCAGTCCATGGTTCATTTGATTTCATCCAAACCTCTCGTATGATATCATTAGTTCTAAATTTCTACCACATGTAATAAACACAGTAAGTAGGCGACAGGGATGATTTCAGCTGCCATTTAAGTAACAGAGAAGGCCAGAATTCTGAATGAGACAGAAGTTACAAAGAGCCTAAAGAAGGCCCATTTGATAACAAATGATAGGAACAACTAAAGTTTGTCTTCATTCAGAAATTTGTTTTACCATCAAATGCCCTGTCAGGTGCTTTATAAGCTGTGATGCATAGGGTGGTGTTCCCCTGATATGGATAAGAAGATCCACTGTTTATGTTTGTCAAAGTAAGAATAATAGACTCAAGGAAATCAACTGCCACTTGTTTGCATTTCTTCTTCAAATGTACACAAATCTAGTCATTTTAAAATAATTTATTTTCTGCAAGTGCTGTCTTCTGGCATCATTCCCTTATCTAAACATTAAACCATATATTTCCTGGTTCGATCAGTACATGCCTAGATTTTAATTTATTGTAGATCATTAAGTCTATGAAGGGAGATACAGGGCCAGATTCTCAGCTGGTGTGAGCTCCATTGAATTAACGAAGCAATGATGATAATCTACACTGGATGAGGATTTGATCCACTATGAATGGAAAACAAAATGCTCCACATTGTGGAGTTTTTTTGAGGGTACAGGGTCTGTACTTTTTCCTAAGCATGAACAGGTGCTAAAAACCTAATAAAAGAAAATCTTAAGGCATGCTCCGACTTCAGTGACAATGGTGTAAATCAGGGTACCTCCATGGAAGGCAGTGGAGTTATACAAGTGTAAAAGCTGTGTAAGATCAGAATCAGGCCCACAGTCCTTAAATAGCTTCCCTGGGAATTATTTCAAATTTCAGTAACAACAAGTTTGTCATTGTAGCTTGTGAAGCAGCCAAACAGAAATTGATCGATCTAATGGGTTGATTATTGTTCCAGCCTATTTGGCAATCTCATTATGAATGGTACTAGAATGAATCAAAACTTGGTACTTTTGCTCCTACTGAGAAATCTATGAAGAGATAAAAAGATTTGGATTCCTTTGCACTGTTTCTTTATCTTCTTTTCAGCTCATTCTAACTCAGTATAAAAGGCCGGGTCTAGGCGAGTAAGAGTTCTCTCTGGTTCAACTTAACTGTATGTTCTTCCCCTCCACGTATTCAGTATTTGGCATGAGAGCTTAAAGAAATAGAAAGAAGTCTAACAGTGATTTCATCCCTATCACAGAGGATTTCTCTTTTACAGATAAGGAGCTTAAGTTGACTTTTTTTCCCGTCAAGCCTCTCAAATGCAACTCTCCAAAGAGCAAAAATCATGGTCTCTTCCATGGGCTTTTTTTTTTTCTTTTCTTTTTTGCTTTCGCTTGGCCCACAACATACTGTAAGCAGGTACAGATAATAAGCTTGGCCTTAAACTTGGAGCATGACTTCCCTCCAATCTATAAATACGGACTGTGCCAGTATCTGGACAAGTTAAAAATAAGTTCACAAAGAGAATTGGAATGTGCGTATTCTATTGTGGTGGCTGTTTACATGCCATAATTCTAACCATTTCCTTCAGGATTTCTCTCTCTCTCTTTATTCTCCCTGTTTCTTTGTTGGATTGCAAGGCAGAAAATTTATTCATAATTCAGAACTGGAGATAACATCCAGGGGCTGCAGAGACTAGATAGATGCAAGTGTTTAGACTGAGCATTCTGAGTCTCTTGTGGTTGTGTTTAAGGATCCCCCCAAAATTCCCATCATTCCCATCCTTGCTAAATCCCTTTGTTTCAAGCTCTGGGCATCTTTAGTTTGACTTCTAGAACCTTTTCTATAATTGCCCCTATATTAGGAGTGAGGCTAATCTCAACTTTACATGTGGGAGGGGGAGGAAAACACTTTGTGAGAGGGTGTTTCGTAATCTTATGACTAGAGATGGAACCAAACTAGTAAGTATGGAATCTAGTGTGAACTTTCCTAACAGTCTGGCATATCTGGATCCAGAAATTTGGTAGGGGCTACAGTGTTGGAGGCCATATAAGCACCGAGCTACCTAACTGGATAGATAGTAAAAGGCCTGAAGAATCCCACTGTGGTCTGTCAGACAGGAGATAGCTTTGGGAGACAAAAGACCTTTGTTCTACTCCCAGCTCAGCCACTGAATCCCTTTGGGTATGTCTACACAGCAAAGAAAATCTCATGTCTGGCCTGTGCTCTAGAACCCTGCAGGGTGGGAGGGTCCTGGATCCCAGGCCCCAGCCCAGAAGTCTACACAACAATAAAACAACCCCACAGCCAAACACCCCCAACCTCGAGTTGGCTGGCTGGGCCAACCGCAGGTGTTTCTCTGCTGTGTACACATACCTTTTGTAAGCTTGGGCAAGTCATTCAACCTCTCCGTGCCACAGTTTTTATCTAGTCGTCGGGCTGTCTAACGAGCACAGCTGGTCTGAAGTAGGCTGCCCAATTGGCTACACTACCTGATTGGTTGGAAGAGTCAGCAGACCTGCTTTTAAGCTCAGATCAGCAGCTGTTCAGTGGCTGCTCAAATCATTTACCTATGGCCTGTGATAGTTCCTGCTGCAGACTCAGCCTTTCCCCACCTTGCCTCCATCCAAGAAACCCAGCTCTCACTTTGCTCTGACCCTCAGCTCTGGCATCTGGTCTCTGACTCTGACCCTGGGCTCTTATTCCTGGCAACTGATTCCTGCTCCAGGCACTAGGCATGACCACTCACATCCCACTCACTGACACTTAACCATCCTTTGTAAAGTGTTTTTATATTTACAGATGAATACTGGAATAAGAGTGTCTACACAAGGGGGCTATACTGGTATATCAATAGCTATATACATTCACATTTTAGGTTATACTAAAAAATGTTTCCTGTAAAGACAAGGCCGCCTAAGTGAGGTATGTGAACTGCTGGAATACATCAGATATTATAGTAATGGGAGGAGGAATATAAATAGCTATGTAAATAGACAGATCCATCTCTATGAGAGATACACGAACTGGTGAAATATATCACATATTACAGTAATTGAGGGTCATATCAGCACCTAGATAGAGATCAATTAGTCTCTACCCAAGAGATATTCATGGACTTAGTGTCTCATTTCCCAATGTTCAAATAGTGACAGAATGATTTTCAAAAGAAATATCCTTACAAATGTGAACACTCAAGGAAAGCCCTGCTGCAAATTTATCACCAGTATTTGATTTGTACTGCACAACAAGGTAATGCTCAAAAGAGAGTTCAACCACTCCTTCCAAATTCCAAAGCTTTAGTGTAGTCACAAAAACATTCAAGGGGTAAAGGAACAAGTTGTGTTTGATTCTTTCAATTGGTATAATCATTATTCTGTTGATCTGAAAAATAAGAATATTCAGCTTTGATGTGCTGCAGTATATATAACAATTCTCTAGTAGAGTCATTGTTCCTCAGTTTTTTTCCAAGTGATTTGATTTTCTGAATGACATTAACTATAAAGAGATATAAAAAAGCTGTAATTAGCATTTAGATGTTATTTAGTGATATTAAAATATGACAGCTATAAGTGTCAGAAATTAAGTGTCTTGAAATGTAACAAATACAGGATTTACGGATTAAATGGATCTTATCCCTTGTGAATTCACTCCCTTTGCCACTTCAGGAGGACTGAAAAAAGACATTGTTGCTGGCAATTATCCATATTTCTTCTGACATAACATAAGAACGGCCATACTAGGGTCAGACCAAAGGTACATCTAGCCCAGTATCCTGTCTTCTGACAGTGGCCAATGCCAGATACTTCAGAGGGAATTAACAAAACAGGGCAATTATAAAATGATCTATCCCCTGTTGTCCCATCCCAGCTTCTGGCAGTCAAAGGTTTAGGGTCACCCAGAGCATGAGGTTGCCTCCATAACCATCTTGGCTAATAGCCATTGATGGACCTATCCTCTGACTTTTACAAATAAAATGAAAACTTGCTGGTCAGCAAGATTATAAAGGTGGGAAAATACATAAAGTTACATTATTATTTAAATCACACCAGTGCTTAAAAAACACCAGATTTATTCACGTTGAGACGGAGGTCAATAGGACTACATGTGGAGTGAAGTATCAATCAGTGTGACTAAAAGTGGCCAGAATCTTGTAATCATGTGATTATTAACAGGTGTTTCTGGGGTACATAGCCTTGTTGGTTATTTCAGTCCTGACTCACCATAAGCTGGGTCAGTACTAGATGAAACTTCTCTGTTGTATTCCAAACTTCCTGAAAAATGCCAAAGTTTTTGTAGCACCACCGGAGCAGCCACCAATGAGGGGAGAGAAGGTTAAAATATTCCACTGTTGATTAAATCTTGTCATATCCACTACTTGGGCTATAAAAATGGATATCTGTTCTCTAGTTAGTACTGTGCTTACTAGTAACCAGCTTGGGTAACGAATGAGAAGCAGGTGCAGGAATATAATATGGACAAAGTCCCAAAAAGTGGCCATCTTGAAGTTGGTCGTAGTCCACATACAAAGTGCGTGCTCACACGGACTTTTGCATGACTAACCCTGAAAGCTATTCAACTGAAAGTCCTAATTCTGTGAAGATGCATTGGCAATTTTTAATATTTTAGGGTCCTGATTGAATGCTCTTTGAAATAAGTGGAAAGATTTCCATTTACTTCAATGGATTTTGTATTGGGCCCTAAATTGGTTGATTGTCAATTAAACAATTCAAGGAAAAGTGTTTGTGTGGGCAGGGCTGGCTCTGGCTTTTTTGCCGCCCCAGGCAAAAAAGCCTCAGGCTGCCCCCCCCACCCGGCACGGCAGGGGAGGACGCGGGGTGGGAGAGGGCGGCCGGAGCCCTGGGGGGAGGGCGGTGAGCCCCGGCCGTGGCCCCGCTCTCCCCGGAGCCGCAGCGCCGCACCGCGCCGCCCCCCTCCAGGTGCCACCCCAAGCACAAGCTTGGTGGGCTGGTGCCTGGAGCCGGCCCTGTGGGGCGGGGGGAGAGTTGGAGGAACTAAAGGAAAAGGGATTTGATAGGGCAGCAATCTTTCCCTTTGACTTCCTTTGGTTTGAAGAACAGTGAAATTTGTGCATGTCCCATTCCTGCATCAGATATGTGCTGTGATCGGAACTCAGCAGGTAGCATGAACATCCAGTACAACCTGTAATGCACAATGTGCCTCCCCTATTCATTAGGATGAACTCATTTGTGAACACAATTAATATATTATGTTAACAGTTCTGTAAATGGTGGGTAATAAATCTGCCAGTAAAAGTTAAATCCACTTTACCACTCCCTTTCTGTTAAAAATAAATCTATGCCTCCATGCTAATAAACTGCTATGCACACAAGTAATTTTCAGATAAATGGTATTTAGACATAACATCATCCTGTAGGTAGAATGATTTAGGGGTTTAGAAATAAGAGACAGTGAAATAAATTAATCACATTCAAGCAGAACAGTTTATAGTTTTCATGTTCTCTCTTATTAGGCAAATAAGCAAAAGTGTATTCACATTCTAAATCATTCAGCACATTGAAATTCCTTATGCATTACTTTATTCATAGTACCCTTGTTTTTAAATTGGGGTGGATAAATCGGCTTGGTTGAAATAAGAGTTAGCAGCACGTTTATCAAAACTCAAAGGAACCCAAAAGGAGTCAAAGGAATCAAGGTACTGCAATATATATTCTTGTGGTGGTTTAATGAATATTGTAGTCCTGTCACCAGTGTCATACAGTAAGTGGACTACAACCATCATATCATGATCATACCAGTGATCAAGAAGGATGGCTCAATCCAATTTTGTAGAGATTTCAAAGTGACAATGAACCAAGTTTTATGTGCAGACCAGTATCTGCTACTGCATCTTGAAAATTCGTGGGGCAGAATGTTTCAGTAAATTGGATTTGCTCAGTGTATACCTACAAGTGGAAATTGATCTAGTATATCACAAATATTTCACAATCAACATGCAAACGGGCTTATTTTGTTACAACAGGTTGCTTTTTGGTATCACAGAGACACCTGCACTGTTCCAGAAAGCTACAGATGAGATCCTGAAGAGACTGAATTGAGTCCAGTGCTTTATGGATGACATCCTTGTTACAGGAAAGGAACAAGAGGATCGTCTTCAAAAATTGGACACTGTCTTGCAACACTTGGAAGACCATGGACAGAGAGTATGTTGAGACAAACATGATATTTTTCAAACCTTCAGTTGAATACCTTGGACATGTAATTAATGCCACAGACTTAAGGAAATTGCCAAAGAAAGGTAAGCAGTTCTTCAAGTGCCACCACCAGAGAACGTGTCACAGTTACATTCATTCTTAGGACTGCTTAACTTTAATGGTAAATTTCTCCTTTATCTGGCAATGGTATTGACACTTTACCTGAACTGTTACAAGCAAGGAAAAAATGGAAATGGACTAAAGAGAGTGAGTGTGCATTTAAGGAGGCAAAAAAACTGTTGACATCAGTCAAAGTTCTTATGCACTTTCAGTCTCACTACCAGTTGCAACTAGCTTATGATGCTTTACCACATGGAGTGGGTGCAGTTCTTTCCCAGGATTTTCCTAATAGCATGGCGAAACCAATTGCCTTTGTTTTATTAATGCTCACCACACCTGAGAAGAACTATGCATAAACAGAGTGAGAAGCTGTCAGCATTATCTTTAAAATTTGGAAGTTCCATACCTATCTGTTTGGTATACATTTTACCTTGCTGATGGATCATCGCCAGTTACTTTCAATTTTGGGACAGAAATATGGAACTCCGTCATTAGCTGCTACTTGTATGCAGCACTGGGCATTGCTACTTTCAGTTCATTCCTATAATAATCAATTCTGTAAAGGGATTCAGCACAGCAATGCTGATGGGCTATCATTCCTGCCATGCCCAAGCTCCTGTCAACCAAAAGAAACTTTGGACAAAGTGTTTTATCTCAGTTTGCTGGAGAGGTTACCCATCCCTAGCACAAACATCAAAGAAACCACTAAGGATGATGTGCTTGCTTTTGTGGAGGAAACGGTACTGCAAGGTACAGTGTTTGATCACAAGAATCCCCCCAGTTTACCCAATTCAAGTCACATCAATGTGAATTATCTGTGACTCAAGGTTGCATCTCATGGGGAATGCAAGTGATCATTCCAAAATAACTTCAATCTCAGGTTTTGGCAGCTCTTCATAGAAGTCATTTTGGCATTTTATGGATGAAAACCATAGCCCAGAGTCATGTCTGGTGTCCGGGGTTTGACAAAAACACAGAGAAAGGCGAAGTACTGTACTATGTGTCAGCAAATTCAGTATGATCCTGGCCCAGTTTGTCTACACCATTGCTTGTGGACTTAGACTCCTTGGACACACATTCATGTTGACTTTGCTGGAGCATTACAAGGTTATATGCCTTTCGGTTGGAGTTAATGCCCATTTGAAATGGCCAGAAGTTTGCAGAATGACTTCTTCTGCAGCTACCAAGACCATTGGACATCTTCATACCTTGTTTAGCCAATTTGGTCTACCATTACAGTTGGTGAGTGACAATAGACTTTAATTCTGTTCTAAAGAATTTCAGAGGTTCCTAGGGAAGTGGCGCGGGCTGAGGGATGTGCTGGCCACCCTTCCCACAGCCCGCATTGGCCAGGAGTGGCGAACCGCGGCCAGTGGGAGCCGTGATCAGCCAAACCTGTGGATGTGACAAGTAAACAAACCAGCCCGGCCCGCCAAGGGCTTCCCCTGAACAAGCGGCAGACCGGCTTTCAGAACCACTAATGTAGACACTTGCTCCCCCTGCCTGCCTTCCCAACTCCAAACACTAGCTAGTTGCTTCTCCTTTTCCCCGGTAGTTTCCAACCTCCTGTCATGAAGTCATATGGGCAACTTTTCACCATGAAAGAACAAAAATTCTCCCTCAATATTCCCATTGCTATAATTTCCCCCTAGAAGTCAGTCATATGGGGCACCTTTTGGCATGTCCTGCTTTGTGTTATATAGTTACGTGCAGCAGATTCCCCAGTTGGAAAAAAATTCATTAAAGAAAAGAGTGAGAGGCTTCAAAATGAACTCTGTGAAGTATAAGGGTCCCCAAATCCTCTGATAATGGATTTTCAGTGCAGAAGCTGGAATGGAAGAGAGAAAGAAGCAGCAAATGGACTTCTTTAAATATTCCAAATATAATCCATCAAGTGTTACCCTAATACCAGGCCTGACTACCAGGTAAATGCAGGTAGATGTGTTATACGTTTCAGAAACCATCAACCCTAATATTGCTATCTTTAATTTGAAATATATTTGCTTGACAGTTTTGTTCTGCAAACCCATTTATTTAAGGTGTATCTGATATCACTTGAAATGAAGTGCTTGAAATAGAAATACAATGTCGATTTAAACTGTTCTAAAATGAATCCTTTATTACAGCTTCACTGTGGTTATTCAAATACAGGCTTGAAGCTTACCAAAATAAAAACCTGCTGACTCCAAAACTGTATTTACTAACCTTTCTTTACTAACATTCTCAGTCAGCAACACTATATCATGTATTGTATGAATGGAGTCTTCTATTAGGTGTTCTTTAACATGTAGAAAGGCCTTATTTTCAGGTCCCAGCCTCTACTTGTGTGAACACAAAATTGCACGCTCACATACACCTTCCCTGTACACATGCAGACACCTGTGCAGCACTGAACAGTCCAAACACCTGAATAAACAATAGTTAGAGTTTGCATTTGTGTTTTTGCCAGCTTTGCACCTGCAAAGTCCAATGTGTGCACACATGCAGGTGTTCAAAACCACACACATGCTTGCACCTGCAAAGTATAGGATACACAATGTAGGGACACATATAGAGACACAACATTTTGTGCACACACAAGGAGTGGACAAGTAGAGGCCCAGATAAAAATGCATACTGGGGTGGAAGGGAATTCTGCAAATGCACATCTTTCACAAAACTAAGGGTGTGCAAAACATTCTCCACAAATCTTGAATCCACATGAAAATCCCACTAGTTTGGTGTACACTACAAATTTGAGGCTCAAACCAGGTGCACTCAAAAGACTTCAGTACAACTCACAAATCTTTTGTGAAAATACCAAGCCCAGTTCTTAGAAAAGCGAACAGATATTTTAGTGTCAAAACGAAGCAAAACTGAAATGCTTTTCCCTGAAATTCACTCAGGAGTTTTCAGTGTCATCTGAACCCAAAATATGTTGCAGCAAAATTTCGGATGTACAAACCGACATTGATTGAAAATGACAAAAACATATGTATGATCCTTTGCAAGGTAAGCTCTCAATGCTGCAAAGTACAGAACACACAGGCCCCAATCCAGCAAAGCATCTAAGCCCCTGCATAATTAACCACACAAGGAAGCCCACTGAAATCAATGCTTAAGTGATTCACTGGATTGGGGCCAGAGCGTCTATCATCTTCCAGGCTAGAGCCTTAAAAGCACAAGGCGTTCTACACCAGAGTTGTTATCATCAAAGCAATGTCTGCCTTAACTGTTGACCTTACCTCTTTGGGTTAATCTTGTTGGGCGCACTCTTGGTCCTGAACAGCAAGTGCATTTATAGAAACACAGCAAGGATTAATCACAGCCGCAATGAAGACTGAAGTGTTGCCACATTAGAAAGTGAAATGTCCTTGTTGTAAATTCAGATGCTGCTCAGTGTTTTTGCAATAAGTCATTGCTCAGAGCTTCCTCATTCAAGGTTCCAAATCCACCAAACGTTAACCTCAGCGTTGCAATTAAATTTATTTCATCCAAGTGCCTGTCCTTTCTGTCTTGAAGCACCATATGCAAAGAACTTGTATATAAACCTAAATTCAATCACTGTCTGCAGCAATGATCGAAGCAATATCTAATAGCTGCCACTGCAATATGGTTGTCACGAGGAGCAGAGTAGACCATTATTAGATTGTCAAGAATCTTTGATTCAGGGGCCATAAAAAGCTGACTTTTATCATGGGCTTTGCAAAGCCAAGGTTTTTTAAGCATAAAGCACTTAGGACTAAATTGTTCAAAATGCAAAAAACTCACTTCTCTTTATTGCATTCTCTCATTTACTTACACGTTTTGACATATACCTTTAGAGTCTGTGCATAATCACTGAATAAAAGAAACAATATTCTGCACATACTCTTAATGCACAGATGCTTCAATTCAGAGCTTGTTTCACACCCACAAAGCTCATTTTCTCAGCTGCTGAAAAATGAAGGCACCTGCTCCTTCAATGGGTAAAATGGTCACGTGATACCTTCAAGATTCTCATGTGTTTACGGGAACAACCCCGCACTTTTAGTGACACACAGAGGAAGAGCCTTTCATACTCTCTCCCACAGGAGAGCTATCCCTAGAGGAACTGGCCTGCCTACTAACCTCCACCCACAGAGCTCTTCCACTGACGGTGCTAGCACACTAAAAACCTGATACTAGAGCCAGGGAGCTCTCTGCACCGCTTCCTTCCCAGAACACTTCCCACAAATAGGCAGAGCAAGACTCCCAGCCTTCTTCCTGAAAACACCCTGCTGCACAAGGGCAGGGATTGGGACAAACATACTCATGCAAATATGATTGGCACTGGGGTGGGTAACTGGCTGCCTGACCATCCTCTCAGGAGAATTATGCCAACAATTTCCTTCTGGAGAAGATCTTTCACAAAAAATAAATTTCTTCCCTGAGAAGATGCACAGGATGGGGCGAGAGGTTTGCCAAACCTCATCCATTCAAGGGACCAGAGAGGGAAAAGAGACACCCTTCCACGTAGAAGCAAGCTACCCAGTCTCTCTCCCAAAGAGACTACTGAGAGGAGTAATAAGCTAGGAAGATCCAGACCCTCCTGCCACCCCCACCACTCAAGCAATGTCTCATTAACAGTAGAGGAAACTGAGGCATGTTTAGAGTTGTGCGTAGAAGAGAGGTAAAGTCAGGTAGAAAGCTGGCAAAATTTGGCTGGAGATGCCAGGAAGATGCTCAGAGGTAACTTCTCTGCCCCCTTTTATCATCCCTCCTATACTGTCAACCCATGTTGAAAGATACAGGGGGGGGAGGGGGTCTATGACCTGCCCTCAACTCATCCTTTGGAGTGGCATGCTGTGCTGGTGGCTCAAAGACTCCTGCTCTACACTGATATTTAGATGGTGCAAGACTAGTCATGTGGCTGCCTTGTCCATAGGCACACAAGAGTCAGCAGCCCTCTGGCCCCCAACCCCTCTGCTTCCCCATCAATATAGCTGGGATAAGAACTCTAGCTCACAGAGATGTTGTCAGGATCAGTGAGAGTTTGCGTGGAGGACTCTGAAGACTAAAGTGCTGGGTATTATTATTTTTAAGGCAAACGTACATTCCTGGGCTGCTGAGGCCTTTCTGCCCCATGGATGCCCAGTTTGAATCGTTACCTCACAGTTAGAAACCAGGGAGAATAGGGATTTTTAACACAAAGTAGTTATTGTGGAGAAACACCGTTTGTTGCTGTTGTCATTTTGTATCTTTACTGCTTATCTTTATCTTTACTATACTGTGCTCTGCCTGGGCTTGAAGGGAACAGCTATACCAAAGCTCCAGCTGGCTACATGCAGCCACCTAAGTGGGACAATGCTCAGAGAGCAAATCACACCAGCATGCAGCAGCCTTTGTGGGCTCCCAATCAATTCCTGGATTCACTTTACGGTATCGAGCGCCCTGTCTTTACATCTTCAAATGGGCTACGCCCTGATTATCAGAGTTCTCTCAGCAAACAACATGCTAACAAAGCGTGGAGCGAACCCATGGGGGTGGGAGCTCAGTGGAAGGACTTCACCTATGGAATAACCATAGTGAGCATGAGGATCCGGCTGAATAAAGCGCTGTAAAACTATGGCCATTCCAGACTGAAATAGGCTGTCCTTTTATTTCAAATATGGTGCTTAGACACTACTGTGATGGGACCGTGATAAATGCTGAGAGACATCTATATTATTATAATAGAGTTGGCAGGAAAATGGAAGAGTGGCAGATAAATTCAATTTTTCAGCAAAAACTTGAATACCAAAGTATTTTGGCTAAACCAAAAAAATTTCAGTTCTGAAATGCTGTTGCTGTGCTTCGTGCTCCCATCTCCTCTGTAGACTGCAATTTCCTGTCAGACTGCATCTCCCATAATGCCCCATGCTCTCTTCTCTTAGCGAGGGACGGTGGTTCATTATGGGAAATGTAATCCAGCCAAGAGAGCCTGACCCGTAGAGGAGAATGAGGACATCAGACAATTAAACTACAATTCCCATGAGGCACTGTGAAATCATATCCAAATCAAAATATTTTGGTTTTGGATGAAATATTGGGGGGAGGGGGTTGGTGTGACACTCTACACCCCAGGGGAGAGCCCCATGACCCCCATATTCCTAATTTATATATAATTGTGATACTGCATATAAAGCAGGCTGTGTGAGGTATCAGGGGAAAGCTTATGATCTGCTGAAAGCCACTGTTCTATCAAAATATATATATCATTAATGCATATGAATTTACGAGAATTGTGTTGTATGGTTGTCACTAAAATATGCTGTGGATTTGGGAAATGCCCAGACACTAAATCTCCAGAGAGAATGCCAAGGAAAGTAATCAATGCCTGGGAGGGTGTCAAACAACCATTAACCGCCATTGTCCAGCAAGAGAGCTACAATTCAATGACTCACCTGCATAAGGCCACACCAGAGGAATTGCTCAACCTTGCCTGGGCACTCAGCAATGCCCACCAGACATGCCTGGAGTTGTGTTCTCCAAGCACATGGGACTGAGCGTATAAAACAGAACATAGTGGCCCCATGCTTGGCCTTTCTCCTGCCCCCACCTATGCTGCAAGTAACAAGAACACTCAGAAGACTGAAGACTCCAACAGAGAAGACTGGCCCAGGTTTAAGGGACAAACCTAAATATTAAGGACTGCAGTATCCAGTGGGGTGAGAAAAACTGCTTGATCTAGATGTCATGCAGTCTAATAGGGTTGAGAGTTTAGACTGCGTGCTTACATTATATTTTATTTTATTTTTGTAACTAACTCTGACTTTTTGCCTATCATTTATAACCACTTAAAATCTATTTTTATAGTCAATAAATTTGTTTTACTGTTTATCTTTACCAGTGAGTTTGCCTGAAGTGTTTGGTAAGGGTGTGTGCTTAGGTTTAAAAAGGCTGATGTATATCCACGTTCCATTGATGAAGTGGTGAACCAATCAGTAAATTTTCACTGCTCGTCTTGAGAAGTGCAAGACGGTATATTCCTGAGATACAGTGCTGGGAGCTGGGGGGATTTGGCTGGTGCCTTTCTCTGTGAGATTCATGAGTGGCTCTGGGAGCATTCATGCAATCTAGCTGGTTGTGAAGCTCCACATGCGGTTATGCTGAGTGATAACAGCACCTTGAGGGGCTTGCTGCCTATCACTAGCAAAGTATAGTGAGAGACAACCCAAGCTGGAGAGTTAAGGGGGCACAGCAGGCCCATGGTCCCAGGCTGCACCCCGGGGATCCTGTCACAGTTGGCATTTGGGTTTTGCATGAAAATTAAAATTTTCTACAGAAAGCAGACACATTTGGAGAAGTATTTTCTTTCAGCAAAATCCCAATTTCCTGTTGAAAAACAGTTTTGACAGAAAATGTTTGAACAACCCTCATTATAAACAAGTCATATTTGGTATATTACTGGATTTTCAAACTGGCAATCTGACATGAGAACAGATTTAACCAGTATAAATGGAGTTTTCTCATCTCACTGTTTTTGGGTCCTGCCCATTACCACAGCCTAGGCTGAAATCAGGGCCCTCTGGGTTGGTAGACAACATTAGTTCTATAGGTAAACCAATACAGACCCTTTTTGCCTGGGTCAGTTGGAGTTCAAGCTAAGCTCGTCTCAGCTGGAAGTCATTCTTTGCATATCTTACAGAAATGACAGACTGCCTTCTCTTTAATGTTTGGTAATGATTTCCCTGAAAGCAACCTACTGCAAAAACAAAAAACGCCACCTTTCAGCAGAGTTGATGATAAGGAAAATTGTGAACAGCACTACCACAATGCACCCTGCTGGAAGAAAAACATACTGGCAAACTGTAAAATACACCTGGGTGACCAGAGGAGACAATTGGATCATATAGTTAAAGTACTGTTTTAATTTGAATGACATCATAAACATTTTATGATCCCTGCTCTCACTAGGTAGACGTTTGTTTGCTTCATCCTTGCAAGCTGGACTGATAAATTGTAAAGCGAAATATTCGGACAGTATAAATCACTAACAGTGAAATTCAGAATCTGATCATACACTTGAATACTACATGCAATAAACGAAAAGGTTTTTAATTGGGGTGAAAATATTCTTAGAAAAAATGAAATCAGAGACAAATACTGGGAAAATTGTTTGTAAAATAATATTGCATGTGTTAATTTTATAACATCAGTAAATGAACTCAACACAGGGCATTTCCTGAGGTATCCACAGCTGTACTTTAGACTGTCATGCCCATCCCAGTAGCTCAATCCATACAGTAAAAATTTTGAAGAGAGATTTGATTCATGAATAAACTCAAAGAAATTGCAAGGTGCTTGCAGATATTCCATGAGCCATAAAGGCTACATTCCTTGCATAATCTGCCCAGAGAGAATATTTACTCAGCTTTAAAAATAACCATTTTGCCAATCATCGAAAAAATACTTCAGGGCTGTTAAATTGCCCAGAATAAAATGGTGATTTCTTTTGGTGTGAAATTTAAAAAAAAAAAAAAAAAAAAAAGCTTTAATCTCTTTTGCACTGCTGCAGTTTACTAGAAACAGCAAGTCATATGATGATTAGAAATGGTCAACAGCTATTTCATGAATAAAGCTTTTGCTGAATGATGTTACTTGACTAATATTTTAGCTCTAATATTACTAAATTATGCTTTCAATGTTAAATATATTATTTGATGAATAATTGTATCAGGTATTCAACCAGCTCACAGAGGTTATAATGAAGAAGATACAACGTGTTAATATTCCTGTTAGGAACAGCTGGTGAGCATGACTGAAAACCTGTAGGGCAAAGGTCCAACTCTCCTTCAGCTCTAGTGTCTCATATCTGTAAATGCTAACACAAAAGCAACCCACCATGATCCTATGCACCTGCTTATCCCACATATTTTGGGCCCAATTCTGCTTGCACTGAAATCAATGGAAATTCAGCCATTGACTTCAATGGGAGCAGAGGCAGGCCCTGGTTCATAGCCAGGCTACAGCTTGACACAGCTATCAAAGGAATGGGACCTACGGAGATGTTTTCACAACTCTTGGCACTGCATTAGAAAGAATGTATGCATTATATATTTTGCAACCTTGAACATGATACATGAAAACCTTTGGCAATTTAGAGCATACATTTCTGACAAATGAATACAGCTATGGCTGTGTGAAAAAGAAATATAGTAAAGAGATGATTAAAAGCAAGCAAATGAATATAGCTATCTATTCTACAAAGCTCTCATTGGTTCATCTCCTGCTTCCACCTGAGCAACTGAGTAGCAATATAGTTATCACTGGGAAAATCCTTGGCAAATCCAATGGCAAAGCTCCCATTGACTTCAATGGGGCCAAGAGTTAACTCCACATTTTTTCAGATATGGAAATTCCTGGCTACCAAGATTTAAATAAGGAGAACGAGGAACTGCCTAATGTAGTGCAAGAGGGTATACTGAGATCCAATAGGATGAAATTTTCCAGAGATAAACTGAATATTTGCAAATCTATCTCAAGTAGGGGTCTAGGATCTATTAGAGTGGAATTTTCGCTCAATCAATTGGCTGAAATGATGAAAACCACATCACGAATATTATTTAAACTTTGATAACACACTTAAGGATATTCTGTAAGGAACAATCCTGCTACTATTAATCAAAATTTGTATATAATGAAAAATGGAATTTAATAGCTCAAGGAGATCTGTTGCTCATGACAAAGGTAATTAATGAGTTGGAAAATCCTAGATAAGCAAGGATTAAATAGAACAGATCACACAGAATTTGGTTATCCTTTATCAATATTTAACTCAAGCCCTATGTTTTTAACAAACAAAATTAAATGAAGTACCTTTAAGAGAAAAAAACTGTATTTCTGTAACAGTTTTCTCTCTGCTATAGGCATCAGAATGAAAGGGTACGTCTACACTACCCGCCGGATCGGCGGGTAGCGATCTATCTATCAGGGATTGATTTATCACATGTAGTGTAGACGCAATAAATCAATCCCTGGTCGCTCTCCCATCGACTGCTGAACTCCAGCTCGGAGAGAGGCGGAAGCAAAGTCGACGGGGGAGCGGCAGACGTCGATCCCGCGCCACGAGGACGCGAAGTAAGTGATTCTAAGTCAATCTAAGATAAGTCAACTTCAGCTACGCTATTCTCGTAGCTGAAGTTGCGTATCTTAGATTGATGCGCCCCCGCCACTCCCCCCCAGTATAGACCAGGCCAAAGAGAATAATGTCTTGTCTGCTGCATGGAGTGCCACAAATGGTTGTGTTATTCACAGCATTAACTAATTGCCAATTTGGGAAGACTTTATGAATTTCTACCTCAAAACTACAGATTCTCTGCTAGGCAGCATCAGTAAGCATCTTCACTTTCTCATACATCAAATCTTGTCACCCACTTGGTGTGTGGTGTATCAATATGAACATTCTAGTGAAATTACATTCACAGAACTCAAAATTGTCTGTGAAAGCGAAGGTGTCCTCTCGTAGTACACCAGCAAAGAAAGGAGCAGATCCTCCTATATGGGGAATAGGGAGTAAGCACTGAAGCAAAGGACTAATAATTTTCACAGGAGGGATAGAGAGATTACTATTGCTACTCCGCTACATTGTCATTCTAAGTAGATATCCCCCTTGCTATTTAGAAGAATAATTCTGCTAACATTGTTTTTAAAACCAAAGAAAAGTGAAGGAAATTAGCCCCCTATGAAGTACATTAAAAGAACATAAAGGCTCCAACAAATATATAACAAAAGAAATTGTACTTACTGCATGTATAATGCATACTAAGCTATAATAGAGCTCCTGCTGTACTACTTTCTTGGTGTGCATGTGTTGAAGACCCTTAAGTGTGAATTTCCTAACTTGCGTTTTATTCTCAGACCCCTGATGTTCTTTTAATACACCTCTTATTGGGTAAATATTGTATGAAGTTCCACTCTTCCCAAGCCCCCATAATTACAACCACAAAATCTGTTAATCTACAGTACATGCTGGCAGAGTGGCAATATTTATTTCTATTCTAAAAACCTTCTGCAATAGTGTGTAGGGTGACAGCTGCTATAGAAACATATGCTGCTGGAGTTTCAAGCAGGGAAAAGCTGGGAACCTTTTGGAATTGTGGAGTGAAAAGTGGAAGCAAGCAAGCATCTTAAGAAAAATGTTGCCACAATTCACAGTGTGCTCTATGCAAAAGTTACTTAGTTTCTTGCATCAGTGCAGTTCCTGCATCTATTAATACTTATTCAGAGCCTTAGGGTAAGGATTTTCAAAAGTGCTCAGTGTTGCCCTAACGCTGCGCTTCTTGAACTCAGTGGGAGTTTCACCTTTGGTGTTAATGAGAGCAGAGTTAAGCCAAGACAGAGCGTTTCTGAAAATTCTTCCCTGCAGTTGGATGGTAGGTAGTTACAACATTGCTCCATTTCATTAAGGCACGTATCAAAAGTCTATCTCCTCGCACAGAGCCTGGATAAACAGCAGTCTCTGACTAATCCTGCACCTCCCATACTGATTCCACCATGTGGTGGGTTTCCCCATTGGGATCCGCCAGGCATGATCTACGCTGCAGAAAACCTTCCTCTATATGATCACAGACGGAACCCTGGCTGAGAATAGCTCCATTGCAAGCAAGAGTGCAGACACAGGCTCTCTGTGGCCTGCATGTTGCAACTGCAATTGTTCCATTGCTTTTTCCAGCCCTATGGGCCCTCAGGGGCTGTGACAGGATGGGTTCCTTAAAAAAGTAGTAATTGCAATTTACATTCTAGCACCCCATAAGCTTCAAAACTCCACTAGTGGGTAATTCTAGAATATATTAAAACTTCAAACCGAATTCTTTCTTTGGTTAGACCTACCCAAAATACGAGATCTAATTCACCAGTTTTACTCTAACAAAACCTCTGACTTCAAGGCCTGGTCTACACTGCGGGGCGGGTGTCGATGTAAGGTACGCAACTTCAGCTATGGGAATACCGTAGCTGAAGTCGACGTATTTTATTCCGACTTACCTCCCATCCTCACGGCACGGGATCAACGGCTGCGGCTCCCCCGTCGACTCCGCTACCGCCGCTTGCTCCGGTGGAGTTCCGGAGTCGACGGGGAGCGCGTACGGGGATCGGCGGGTAGTCTGGACGTACCCATGGGAGTTAATCCTGGTTTACACCAGTATAAATAAGAGGAGAATCATGCCAATAGGGTTTTGAGAAGATGTCTGTTAAAAATAAAAAAAACTAAACAAAAACATTGAAAATGTCCAGTGTCTTTTGGTTGCCATCTCTAATATTTTAGAAGCATGTTAAAAAAACTGGATGTATGTGATGGTCTCTGTCGCTGGGCAGGACCGCTTCGCCTCCTCTAGTCCCTGCACCCTGTGTTTGGGCTGGCAAAAGAATGGGTCTCAGACATCTCTTGCCAGTGCTTCACCCGTTTTCTTTTATTTACAGTGGCTGTACAGTCCCAATTCTCCGTGCAGCGGTCCCCACTCCGACCCCTCGCTGGGTCCTCTGGCTTTTGAGGCTTGAGTCTGCCAGCAGAGACAGACCCTCACCCTCCTATCCTCCTGCCTGGCTAGCCTCCTCTCTTGAGCTCTTCTCTTTGCTTATATCTCTTCCCAGTCCTCCACCCAGCTGGTTCCTCTTGGCTCTGCAGATTACACTGAGCCTGCCCTCGTTAGGGCCTACAGATGGGCTCCCAGCTGAGGGTCTTGGCTCATGCACCCGGCATCCCTACAGGGAGGCAGGGGGAAGCCGGCCCTCTAGCAGGGCATCCGGAGGTTTTATACCTCTGCCCTGCGACAGTCTCCTCACTATTTTAGGGTGACACTGAGTAGAATAAGCAGTTAAAATGGTCCATTCTTTTTCTATGGATGGAGACAATAGTTTTGCACAGACTGAAGGTAATTGTGGAATTGAAAAAAAAAAGATCTTTCGGAGGAGTATTCCTTCCAGATGTATGGCTAGTGTTTAAAGCCAAATAGGACTTGGAGAATTTCACCTCACACTCTGTCCAAATGAGGAAGATATCATAAACAGAGTCAAAATGAGACTCCAATTCCTACAGTATACTTGTGATTGCCATGCTTCAAGTGTCAACTCTGGACATGTTTCCTGTTTGTAAGAACTTATTCCCAGTGTACACTGTTACATCCCATAGAAATATGGCTTCAATTTTCACTTTAAGAACGGACTGAGCATTTTGCAAGCCCATATTCTTCTCAGTCAACCATTTCATTTATTCTGTAATCTGCAGAATCTGGAACAGTGCGTCTCATGCCAGCATTAATGCTACAACAGTCATGAGGTGATCCTATTGTTTTCAAACTGGGTTGAGATTTTTCTTCCTGGGAAATATGTGTAGGAGATAGTTGACTGCATAGCTTCAACATCCACCACCAATAGCAGTGGTCAGTGTTGCTGTCTCAAACACATAGAAAAGAAAAACCAATCTGCCAAACAGACACAGATCGATGGATAGCAATGTATCAACTGCTTTGCTGTGCCATTGGACCTTACTCAGATTCTCTTGCAAACTACTCCATTGTGTTAGGGTTTTCTTTCACAAAAGCCATTAAAGCTTTCAGATCTTGACATGTGGTGCTTTAGGAGTTGTTCAGTCTGCTTGACTATATATTTAGGATAATTTGGGATTTCTTTGTTCTTGACAGATTAGATAACATGGTCAATGAATTTGAAAAGACTAAATGCATAACTCATTTGCATCAGTGCTTTCAATTTGCTCAGAATGTTTTCTCATTTCATTATTAGATAGCCCACAGTAAGCTAGTTATCAATTAATTGTTAGAAAATGGCTATGTGTATATATTATTGCTTAGATCTCTA
The DNA here is from genome assembly GCF_013100865.1 of Trachemys scripta elegans. Taxonomy (NCBI): domain Eukaryota; kingdom Metazoa; phylum Chordata; order Testudines; family Emydidae; genus Trachemys; species Trachemys scripta. The sequence goes on along the minus strand of NC_048304.1, from coordinate 15,792,923 downwards.
ATTGGATGCACTGTTGCTTTCTTGTTAAATGCTAATTAAAGTTTCAGAACAACTAAACATTAGTTAACTTTAAATGTTTTAACAACATCCATTAAGGTATAAAAAGAAGTTTATATTGAGCATTTTATTTCTTGTCAGCTTAAGGCAAATACATAGCAGATCTGGTAGGTAGTTCCATAGGCCTTTATTTTAGCAAACGTTAGAAATTTTCTACTGCACTTGGAAATGTCTTCCTTATGCCATTGAGAATAACATGTGGATAAGGGGTTAAATCAAGAGATTGAAAGTGGATTGTTACTGACTAGCAGCTCTGTCATGTCACCTAACAGAAGTACAAGAATTTAAATGTACCTGTAGAGAGAGAATTGCTTTTTCTTGCTGGTTAATTCCCATTCAACCTCCTTCCTACTCTCATGATAGATATATGTTTTTGTCTTCTCTTTATATTATAAGAGACAGTGGCAGAGACAGTGTCTATTTGTTTGTGAAGCATCTGCTACACTACTGGGCATTGAAAATAATACCTGGGACTGAGACAACAAAAAGTAGTCACTGTAAAGTCTGCTCCAGAGCCAATAATTCTTGTTTATATTTATCCCTCTTGCTCAGTCAGGAATTAATTCTAACAGTAAACATTGAAATCAGTGGATTCTGACCCCCTAATTCATTGCATGTGAATTGAACCAGGAAATAAAGTTCAGTTTCTTAGCAGTACTCATCTGTTACACACCCCTACTACACACCCACATCTAGAATTCATGCAAATAAAAGACATTCTTTCTTGTCCGTAGATTTTAAATGAGCTAATATAAGAAAGGTCTGCCTGTCTCCTTCATTCTCCCTAAAGTGTCATCAACCTCCATTGGCTTCAAGAGCCTCGGTGACAGTGGGGTACACGCAGAACATTGCAGGAGGTGCTCTGCACCATATAGAATCACTCTGTAAATATATAGGGCCCGGATTATCAAAAGCAGTCAGCACCCACATTTGGTGCCATTGAGCACTTTTTGAAAATCTAATCACTTAATTTAGGTGCCTAAATGGAATCTCATCTCTTTTGAAAATCTGGCCCTGGATGTTTAGGGATTTGTTATTTAATATTATAGACAGAAGTCTGCTAGAGGCTCTACAGAACTAGGACTGCTACAGTCAGTCAATTACATTTTTAAAGCTGCTGAGTAGCTTTGGAGAGCCATTTCATTCATTCTGGGGTATTTTTTTTCCCCTTCCTCCTCATTACTGTGTCACTATGGTCTTTTGAGAGAAGTTTGTGTGACTTTCGAAATTCAGCATATAGACTCATAGACTCATAGACTTTAAGGTCAGAAGGGACCATTATGATCATCTGGTCTGACCCCCTTCATGCTGCAGGCCACAAAACCCTTCCCTGGACTCTGCCGTTGAAGTCCCCAATCCTGTGTTTTAGTGACTTCAATCGGCAGAGACCCTCCTGCTAGCGATCCCTGCCCCATGCTGCGGAGAAAGGCGAAAAACCTCCAGAGGCTCAGCCAATTTACCCTGGAGGAAAATTCCTTCCCGACCCCAAATATGGCGATCAGTAAGACCCCGAGCATGTAGGCAAGAGTCTCTAGTCTGACCCCTGTTGGCCATTATACTATTTACGTACCATTGCTTGGTTTTCCTTAGCTACTATGTTTTACCATTAAACCATTCCCTCCATAAACTTATCTAACTTAATCTTAAAACCAGACAGGTTCGTCGCCCCCACCGTTTCCCTCGGAAGGCCGTTCCAATATTTCACCCCTCTGACGGTCAGAAACCTTCGTCTAATTTCAAGCCTGAACTTCCCCACGGCCAGTTTATATCCATTCGTTCTCGTGTCCACATTAGTACTAAGCTGGAATAGTTCCTCTCCCTCCCTTGTATTTATCCCTCTGATGTATTTAAAGATATCTGGCAACAATTCAGTCACTTTGTATTTCCCTGACACCCAACAAGTCTATAGTAAGACTGTATGCTAACTCTGTGGTAGGCAGCCTGTGAATTCCATTATTCTAAATTAAATGCTTTTGTTAAACATGCACCAACATTACGTAACTCACATAAGCTTGAATTTCATTTAAGTTGAAAAAACAGTGCACCTCAGTTGGGTAATTATCACTGTATTCTCCTGTATTCACAAACATATGTTTCTGGGGGGATATGTCGGAAGGCAGTGGCCCAGCCACGCAGTTAGGTGAAATCAAGTTGAAAGAAAAATGAAGAATAAACAAAAACAATTATACAGGCAAACAACTTAAAATCTTAGACAGTGTCGATTTTGCTCTTTTCTAGATCGCAATCCTTCCAAAACAGAGTCTGTGGGTTGTACAGCACAAGGCACATTGTCAGCATTTAACTAATCAATAATGATTGATAATCAACAATTAAGTCAGGCATGCCAAGAAAATGAGAACCACAAGGTATAAATTGAGCCACCAGAATTCACTCGGGGCCAGATCTTACCAGTAGATAGGTGCCCTCAACTCCCATCACAGTCAACGGCCATTGAAGTAGCTAACACTTTTCAGGATAGGGCCTATGCTAGGTAATCCAAGATGGCCTTTTTGCTGATAATATGTTTGGTTTGACCCTGTTCCAGGTGCTGTAAGTGGTTTTGATTCTAGCATCCTTAGTGGGAACAGGATTGGAACCGCAAAAGGGGCAGAACTGCTCTTACACTTATTTTCCAATAGGCTTGTCGAAAGTTTTACATCAAAATTACTTTCTGGAAGAAAATGCCTTTTTTGCAAAGCCAGAATCTTCCAGGGGGAAATCAAAACAACTGCTCCCTGGCGAGCCTCCTGGAAGACACTAATTCACTTTCTGCCACTGAAATGAACAAAAACTTTCCCAATGGGCTGCTGAAGCTCCATGCCCCATCTCTCTGCTTCCCCACCAGCTCCAGGGCCAGAAAGATGGGCCATTCAGCCTCCCCGCAACCAGGGTGTGTGATGTCCTGTCCCTTTAATTGTTGGGCACTCTCCCATCCCCAGTGCAAAGCCTCACTTTCAGGTTAGGTTCAGTTTTGTAGCCACAACAACCACAGCAGAGAGCTGTGTTTCTGTCTCCTTCTCTGCTGGATCCAATGACAACAGGGTGCTTGGCCTGTCCATCTCCAGAGCTGGGGGGAGGCTGAGCACCCAGTCCTCTAGCCGCTGGAGTTAGGGGGAGCGGGGAAACTGAATGGCTGGGCTCTCTGCCTCTCCAGTAGCTGAGCCAAAAAGCTCCTGACAATTTCATAAGTGAAATTGATAGGAGCCTTCCAGGCAAGCAATAGGGAAGCCAATTAATTCGGTTTCGGTGCTCCCAAAATAGAATTTTTTTGAAAACCCTTCCTGTGAACAAATTATCATTTGTGATGGTTCAGCCCTTTTTCCAAAGGACAGTTCTATTTTCCATCAATGTTGTGAACCAATAGTTGTATATTTTTCTTTTTCTCCTTGTAATATTTGGTGCCTCCTTGCTTTAAATAGTATAGATTGGAACAGTGAAGAGATGCCTGGCCACAATGTGTTGGCTAAGTAGCATGAAGTCCTAATGTAGCTGTTTATCAGTATAAGAACATAAGAATAGCCAGACTGGGTCAGACCGATGGTCTATATAGCCCAATATCCTAACTTCCAAGAGTGGCCAGTGCTAGATGCTTCAGAGGGAATGAACAGAACAGGGCAATTATCAAGTGATTCATTCCCTGTTGTCCAGTCCCAGCTTCTAGCAGTCAGAAGTTTAGGAGCATCCAAAGCATGGTTTTGCACACCTGACCATCTTGACGAATAGCCTTTGATGGACCTGTCCTCCATGGACTTACCAAATTCTTTTTAACCCAGTTATACTTATGCAACAGCATTCACCATCCATTTTACCTCCCTCACCAAACAGCCGTATACTCTTGTAGTGGCCCTAATTTTGTCCCCTTCACCAGCCAGGTGCTAAGATAGAGCATATAAAATCTTTGATTGAATGGTATTGAGGGAAGTGATCTCTATTTATAACATTGAATTATGCATTGACTTCCCATTTTAAAGTCCATTATCATCATAGGTAGCCTGTGGGAGTTAGGTACTTCATTAATGGTTTTGACATGCTTTCTGCACCTTAGCAGTGCTAAAAAAATAATTCCTTCAAGGGAAATAATCTCTGGTACTCTGGTCAAACCAAGTTTAATAGATCCTGTTAAAAAAATAGTGAAAAATAGACAGTATCTATAAAGGATTGATATTAACTATATTGCTGCTTCAAAATACGTTACGATATTTCAATGCTCAGATTAGCCTCAGTTACACAAAACTGGAAATGCCACTGGTTAAAAATAAGTTTCCTCTTTAAGCATCATATCCAGTTAAAAGGCACAGTGAAAAAAATAATTCCTCAATAGATCAATGACATCACCACAGTGTGGTTCACCTCCAGGAAAGGATCATGGTGTTTGTAAACAGATTAGATGCACACTTCAGTAGTTCATGGCCAGGACAAGGATATATTTCTAATGCTTCTGATTTAGAATATTTCAATTATAAATCTGTATTTCAATGGAAAGGTATCAGCATTCATTTTCCAGTTCCAGGACATATGAGATCTGCATACTTAATTATGCATTGAATGACTCGGATAAACACTCTGATTTGTTTATATTCTGCAGATCCAACAAGAAATTGAAGAAGGGGGAGAAATGGCAGGAATACTTTAGCAGAGCCTCATATAGGTCTAAAGGTTGAGGGCAAGTTTTTTTGTTTTTCAAAAAATGAGGAGCCTAAAGCTAGGCTCCTAAATCCACATTTAGGTTTCTGAATAAGTGTCCTCATTTTCGAGAATGGTGAGCATTTCTCACTGAAGTTAATGGTAGAGGTTTTCAAAAGGTACAAATGGCAGCAAGGCGCCCAATTGCTGCTAGCACCTTTGGGAGCTGCTGGGTGCTCTGCACTTATGAAAAGGAGACACTTGTTCAGGAGCCTAAGGGCGGGATTTTCAAAAGTGTTTCAGTGACTTAGGAGCCCAAGTCCCATTGATTTCAACCAACGATTGAATGACTCAATCAGTTAGTCTCCTGAGTCCCTTAGGCTCCTTTGAACATCCTCACTCTATGTGTTTTAAATGTTGGGCTTATTGTTTGGGATTTTTTAAAGGCAGTTTTGAAATATACATACCAATTAAGAGACACTTATTAAGCTATTATCCATTATCATTCCTGTGTGCATTGGGCAAGTCAGGTCCATAATTTAGTCCTCTTCATCCTAGCAGCCTGAGCAAAATGTAGAACAAATATAAAATAACATGGATGGAGCTGCTGCTAGACTATTAAATGGAACTATCTGCCAGGAACAGGAGAGCTAGAACTGACATCCCAACATGTCAACAGCAGCCTTTCCCCTGGGATCTGGTATTACCACTACAATGACCAGGCTTCACAGATACACATCCATCGACAACAAGCTTCACTTTCAAACAAGCCTTCCCGCTCTTTCCCCATCACTCCGAACCATCTGTCCCGCCTGGCTCAGGCACGTGGAGGGAAAGCCTAAAGCCAACCAAATCCAGAGGGTAGTAAATGAAGGAGATCAAACATGAGGGTTAGGGTGAATAACATGATGCCTTAATTTAATGTGCTCCCTGGGAGGTGAAACACAGATAACTCAATGGGAAGTGGATGTGTGGCACAGAGGATTATAATAAAACCAATGGTAGCTATTTAGAGGAAATTATTTCTGCCAAGTACATTCCCTGAAAACAAATGTCATTAGCAGAGGAATAAAAGGAACTACATCTTACACACAGCCCTGTTTTGGATTGGCCAGGTATGCTTGTGGCATTTGCAGATAGTATCTGAAAGATTGCTAGCACCGTTCTCTACCAATCAGTGTCTGGGGAGATTATTTGAAATTTTTTGCCCTCAGGGTCAGCTTTTCTATGGTACTTGGGCACCTAATGATGCAGCTAGAAAATCCCACTAGGTGTCTAAAGTGCTTAAAATGGTTAGGTACATAACACCCATGGATTTTACTGGGAGTTAGGTACCTAACCATCTTAGGTGATTCTGAAAATCCCACAAGGTGCATATCTGCATCTTTAGGCACCTAAATATCTTTGACAATCTGGGCCTACCAGAGCAACATTTATTCTGATCAATCCAGGAGATGGAGCCCAAAACATTGGGACACACCCATAACTTGAATGTCTGCAACGTACATAAAAAATTAGAAGGAGAAAAATAGTTTGGAATTTATACAAGAATAATTTCTTCCCAAACGGAAATAGGAGTAAAAAAAACAGGAGTACTTGTGGCACCTTACAGACTAACAAATTTATTAGAGCATAAGCTTTCGTGGACTGGCTGTAGTCAGTCCATGAAAGCTTATGCTCTAATAAATTTGTTAGTCTGTAAGGTGCCACAAGTACTCCTGTTTTTTTTACTCCTATTTCCGTTTGGGAAGAAATTATTCTTGTATAAATTCCAAACTATTTTTCTCCTTCTAATTTTTTATGTAAGCTGTTTTTTTTGCAGATACAGACTAACACGGCTGCTACTCTGAAATCTGGAAATAGGAGTGAGATTCTGGGTTTGTAAAGTCCATTCTCCTTGGGTTTATGTGACCAGACCCAATGCTTTTTGAATTTCCCCTTTGTAAGTCAGTAAAGATATAACATTTAATTAGGCTGTGCATGTGAGATTTCTAATATGCTTATCACATTTAACTTCACCAGGGACATTGATTACTCTAGTTGTGCTGAAACCTGGATTTAGTTATGTGGCATTTTGCACTTATTCAGAAATTCAGCAATTACATGAAATCTTGTGACTTAATTTAAACATGGCTCAACCAACTGCATAAACATGACTATACAGACCCTCAAGAAAACATAGCAGCTAAGTTAACTGTACATCCAGGATTATTGTTGTGTAAAAAATAAAGTAGTAGTCATTTAGCAAAAATATATCCTTATCCTTATCATGGGGTTGTGTACCACCAGATAAACTTCAGAGAGATCCTAGATAAAATGAAGATACTTGCAATGAATATGAATTCTGTGAGAATTCAGATATGATGGGAGGTTTACTTGGCTCACAAGGACATCCCTGGTAATGTGGTTTATGAGTTGCGTTTGAATTGGGAGCTGGGAAAGAGGCAATGCAGAATATTTGGCCTCCAATTCTTCATTTATGACAGTATTATTTCAGTGATCTATGCCTCTATTGGGTAGAATTACCGTGTAATGTAAATTTGCCCCTCTGAATTATGGACCAATCAATTATCTTATTTCGCTTGAGCAGTCCACTGATGAGCAGAGTCCCTTATGGCTCAGAATATGTTAAAAATAATAGCAACCTTTTGCACTGGAATACATTGCAACCCCCTTCCAAGGTTAGAAAGGATTGGTTTTCTTCTATCGCTCAACTGTTTGTTTGTTTTTTAAACTGTTGGTCAGGTGCATCACACTGGATTGTTGTGGTTTTTGTTTTGTTTTTTGTCTCCCTCAAAGCACCAGGGATAGACAGCTGCTAGAGGTTGGATAGACCAACCAATGGTCTAAATCCGAGCATTGCAATTTTGGAGTCCATATTGAGAGCATAATAATTGGTTTCTATCCTGGCTGAGCCTCTATGGGGAAAAAAAGAAAGAAAAAACGGTGAGAAAACATCCTTGTGACCCCGTGAAATATGAAGATTGCAAGTGGTCCTGAGGGAGTAGAAGAGAGAGCTGCCAAATAGAACTCTTGCACAGAGCTTGAGACAAGAGCTCGTTTGCTCAAATTTTACAACACCCAGGAAATTTACCAGGAGTCAGAGGCCTCTTTCTGTTTTGCATATCTATTTACATATACTTTTCTACCCAAACTAACTGCACAGCCTGTACATGTTTCTTCTTTGAGAAGTGAATAGAAATTTCTTGGTGTTGGATTTCATTAGCAAGGAAATGTACTTAATCAGTTATAGTAGCATTCAGCTCTCATATGGGATGAAATTCACCCTTCATGCAGAGTTCAAGTGGCATAAAGGACTTTGTGAGCTCTCCCTATATGGATGAATTACACTCAGAGACACTCTACTAATATTAATTAATCATCAGGTGTCCACTTGTGAGGACTGTAAATAATTGTATAAATGGGAATGCTATGAGAGAGCAAGGGTCTTCCCCAAAGCCACATACAACAACTCAGTAGCAGTGATGGTATTTGAACTCAGGATTTCCTGACTCCCCAAATCTCTATCCTCATTCACTGGCTCATGCTGACCTTGTTACCTTCATGCAGTTATATGGCGAAGACGATCTGAGGGAAGTGCTAGGAAATATGACCGAGGAAGCCAACTTATATAGGTAGAAAGATTATTACAAACACGTGGGGAACGAGTTGTTGGTTGATTTATTTGCCAAAGTAGAAAAAAAAGACAAGTTTTCACTAAAATCAGATACCAAACTATGGTTAGTGAATTTTGAATCCAAGATGAACAGAAGCTCCCTTATAGGTAAGCAAGGTAAGAGGCAACTTGAGGACAAAAGCTTTCGGAAGTATCAAGTATTCTAAAATAGGGGCTTTGTTCACTACTGTAGCGGGGCCGTCACCCTGCTCCGGCCATGGAGGGGTTAAAACAGTCCTGAGAAAGGACTGCCCCGGGGAGCCAATGGGGTAGGCTGATTGGGAAAGCAGCCACAGCTGGGACCACGCCCAATTAGGAGAAAGCTGGTCCTATAAAAGGGCTGTGAGTCAGGGGCTGAGTCTCTCTCCTGCCTTAGAGGGAGAAGGGTACTAGAAGTAGAGCAGTGCTGGAGAAAAGCAAGAGGAGCTGGAGAGCTCCATCCTGGCAACTCCCCAAGCTGCAGGCCTTGTGCAACGCCTAAAGAAGGTACTGGGGTTGCAGAGGCTGCAGCCCAGGGTTAGGCAGAGGCAGCTGGTCCAACCTCCTTGCCAATGATGAGTGGCCATAACAGACTGCAGTTTGCCCCAGTGACCGGAGGCTAGAGGATGACTGGCAGTAGCCACCGAGACAAGGTGTAGAGGGTTGGGGTTCCCCTGGGAGGGGAGACCCAGAGTGGGGGTACTGCAGGGGCAGAACCCTGAGGTAAAGGGCACCGGGGTCTGGGCGGGACATGGGGCCTGAGGCAGGTGAACCACCGGCCAGTAGAGGGCGCTCTGGGCTGAAATCGAGCTTATTCCCAAGATGACCAGCAGGAGGTGCCGCACCAGTGAATCTCACTTCGCTACAACTACCTAAAGGCTAGCAAAGAGTGAGTAGTGCATATAAATGTGCATTTGAAAGGAAAAATACAAATCCTCAGGACATTACAAGACAAGTACCCAAACTTCCTATTTATGCAGGATCATTGTCAAAGAGCCCCGAGAAAAGAAGGCATAAATGACCAAGGAAATTTGAAGCTGACATAGGCAGTTTGTTTATCTACTAATCTTAAATTCTAGCATCAAAATTTGCCTAAGAAACCCACTGAATGAAATCAAGATTTTTTTTTTCAGCTCATAGGAATGATATAGGATCAGTTCAAAACTCTTATGAAAATAATATAATTGGGTTTGTGGCACCTTTAAAAAAAACTTGGAGAACCCAGCAGCCAGGCAAACAATGCTGTATCCACCTGCAGCTTGAGGGTCACTCCTCTTGTTGTAAACACAGCTGTGTAACTGAGCCAAAGGAAAAAATTCAGTCAGGAAAGCAATTTTCATTCGGTTCCTCCTCTACTAGCCCTGCCTCTGGAGCGGCAGTTAAATGACAGGGCCATTAGAGGATGCAGCAAAGTAAATATACTTCCAATCATGTCTCCACTAACAGATATATTGATTTGATTTAAATCAACACGACACTATGCTTAAATCAGATTTCGTCTGACACACACAAATATTCCAAGTCTAGGAAGCAATTTAGTTAGCAGCTCCCTCTAGCCACCTCGCTATATGAGCAGCAGAGGGATGGACAGAAAACAATTGCTTACAGTGATGAGAACAATAGAAAACCAGAAATATACCACGACAGGAGCACCCCTGGGGGCTTGCATTTTCCTCCAATTTGCAATGGAAAAATGCCCACTTCTGGTGGGCAATGGAATCCATGAATCCCCTGAAAGGCTTTAAAACAGCCTTTAAAATGGAGTTATTTTCCAGACTTCCAGCAACAGATTACTCTGAAGTATAGCTATGTGGGAATCAGAATTTCCATTTCACAGGCAAATCTGTGATTTGTACATTTGTTTTTGTTCCAAATCAGAGCAAAATATCAAATTTTGAAATTTCCCACCACATGAATTTTTCAGTAAAATATCATTTAGGGTCAATCAACATATTTTGTTTCAGCTATGACTTTACATTTTTTTAAATGTACAGAATAAAATAATTTTCAAAGTAAAAAGTCATTTTGAAACAAAACGTTCCATTCTGAAAATGTTGAAACAGAATCTTAGAAAGGGTCAATTTGACTAAACAGATTTGTCTGATGGAAAAATGTTGTTGGAAAATTTTCACCCCACCGTACTCAGAAGGAACATGCACTGAATGTGCCTGAAGTATTCAAAGGATTAAACAAAGTGGAGAATTTTTGTAAGTTCAAAATTTAGTTATATGAATGAGGTCTGAGCATTGTCATAAGTGAAACAAATGCCTTGCAAATGAATCCCAGACAACTTATATCTATCCCAGCTTCGACTTTGATGAACTGGTAACATCATTGCAGTCAGTATTCCCTGTCATAATCAGAGGCAATACGATACTATTTAAATTATCGAAGCAACTGAAAAGTATGTGGGGGTGACCACTGCAATATCATTAATATATTATTACTGTGTTAGGTCTTGATGCTATTGTACAGGTGCCAAGTTACACCTGCCCAGTTACAGGAGTTAATTAGTAATTATTATTTGTACTGAGGTAGTGGCTAAGAGTCCCAGTCATGTACCAGGATTCCAATATATGGTTTCTGCCCCATGTCTAAACTGACAACAGGTTTGGGGAGGCGGGGAGCAGAGGAACACGGTATATAATATGGGTCAGCATGACAGGCAGCAATCTAAGTCCAGCCACTGCCTAGCCACTGTCAATCCAAATGGCTGGAAGGGTGGGCACAATCTTCTGTGTGCATTGCATTGGAAGCCAAGGTTAGGCCCAGCTGAAAATCAGGACCCACATGCCAGTAGTGGCATTTTTACTTCACTGAAATGGACACTCAAGTTTCAAGACAATGAAACCTTACAAAGCCACTGCTGTGTTAGTATAAGAATGATTCTGCCTTGAGTTCTTTCATAAAATCTGAACTCAAAAGCTCCTGTTTCTGCTCTGACTCACACCAGGTTGACATCACTGTAGCTCCACTGACTTCACTGGAGATACTCCAGGATTTCCACCAGCTTGAGGGCCCAGGTTCAGATGCCAACTTGTAAAATATGAGTCTGATTCCAATGTATGCTCTGTAATGTGTTCATAGTCCCACAGTGGATGGAATATGATTGTCTTCATTCTCACTGTATATTTTAGTAATGGGAATATAATTGTTAGTGCTTATAAAACATATAATCTCATTACAGCCAACCTATTAGTATTCTTTAGCTTCAGCCTATGCCCTATGTTTCCCATTTTACCTCTCATTGAAATACATAAATATTTATCTCTTCTTCTGCATCCAGACATAAGTCTAATTCCTAGCTGGCTGACAGTTATCACAACTCATCAGGGAAACAAAACTGCCTGCCTTGTTTTTAATACGTTTAATTTACCACATTTGAAGCACAGCCAAAAAACCAGGAGGTTTATCACTTTGTAATTATATGGTTGTGTTCCTGACACTCTAGTTAAGGAGGGAGGATCCAAGGGGAGGGGCTGGATGAGTGACAAGGTCACGGATTGTCCAAAATCAGAGATTTTGTGCACATGAAACAGAAGAGGTGGAATCTGAATGAATCCAAGGCTGGCACATTTGGATATCCAGAACCGGAGCCCAGAGTCACAAACCACTCCTCTGAAGAGCAAACCCTCCACAAGTGCAAAGACCCTCTCACCCCCACCTCTGTGAGATTCATAAGTGCAAACAGAGGGCCAGATTTGATGGGTTATCTTGGCTCCCAAAAGTACACCCTTAACACTAGACAAAACTTCTGTTAAAGAAAGAAAACTCCTCAGATTCCATTTGCTGTGAGCCTTGCCATGCGGGTGGTATTTTAAAATATCCAGGACATGAACTGAGCAGGGAGCTGGTTCTCATGGGTCAATAGACTTTGTGAGACAAGGTTGGTGAGGTAATATTGTTATTGGGCCAACTTTCTCTTTCAGTAGGTCTGTGGATAAGGGGTATTCACAGTAAGATGTGTGGGGCATCATTTAGTCTCTTTTCCCTCCCCTCAGCCTGTGTTTCTTTTCATCAGGCTGTGGTGCCTTGAGAACCACTGTCTCCATGCTCTGTGAGGCTACATGGATCAGGAGAAGAAAACTAGTAAATTCAATGTGTACTTTGGATTTGGCATGCTTATAACTGACCACTACCGTGGAGATGAAGGGGTGGGGCATTTAAAAAACACATACCCTGGATGTAACTGACTATTTATGTGGTCATAAGGCAATACAACAAAATATTTTTAGAGAAGTAAATACAGAGCAAGCCTTTCTCTAGCCCTGGTAGGGAAGAGGGAAGGAGGGAAAGCAAAAGCGGTACATAGGCTAGCCTACTTGAGCTAGCTTGAATCCAGCTAGGGCTGGTAAGAATAACAGTGAAGACAGTATAGCCTGGGCTTCAGCTCGGATAGTACAAACCCAGCATGGGCCTGACACATGTCCTCAGCTTGCTAGCCCACGCTGAAGCCCCTCATGCACTGATTTCACTGTTGTTGTTACGTGTGCTAGCTGGATTCAAGCTAGCTCAGGCAGGCTAACCCATACACACCTTGCCCCATATGAGCTGAACTCATTGGTCCCATCACCACAAGAACACAACTCTAGAGTTGTGCAAATACTGATTTTTCAGTTCACTGGCTGAACCAACATTTTTTTAAAAAATCCAAATGTTGTGATGAACCAAAAAAGGCAAAAACATTTTGTTCCAGGTCAAAAGAAACATTTTGTTCAACCCAAAACAAAAATGTTGCATTTACTTTTTGATGTTTATTTACCTTTTTAAAATAAAATTGAAACCATATTTGAAATGAAAAGTTATTTCAAATTAAAAACAAAACAAAACATTTCAAAAATGTCAAAAAGAAACTTTTATTTTAAGACTTTGTTTTGGTTTTGGAGGGTATTTTTAACTGAAATAATTCAACAAATTTGACGTGAATTTGCAGAATGTTTTCATCAACCTAAATAAGCATTTCTGGTGAAAAAAGTTTTGTCCAAGAACGTTTGCCCAGCTCTACACAATGCTGACCTCTATAGTTCCTGTGACTGAAGCACTGACTGTTGGCATGCCAGTCAGTTTTCATGCCCCAATAGGCTTCAGTCAGTCATGTCACGCCAAGCTTGCACAAGCCAGCTGGTACATGAGGAGGCAAGTCAAATCAAACTTTACCATGTAGGGCTCTAGAGAAAGGGACTAGGGAAGGTAGGGAATAAAAGGATATTAAATATATGTAGTGAGAGAGAGAGAGAGAATGGGGATTTTTACATCTTCTTCTGAAGCATTGGTGTTTGCCACTGTTAGAGAGACGATACTGGACTAAACCATTGGTCTGATCGAGTTGTGATGATCTCTACTATTGCACCATGGCACTGGAGTGAGACAAGACAATAGATAGTGAACTAAGCCCAATGCTCTCTGACTCGTAAGTTGTGGGTGTGTGCGTGTACACACACACACACACACACACACACACACTAGAGGGCCCCAGAAAGCAAGGGAAGGTATCCTAAACAATGGCAGACGTCAGGTAACATAGAATTACATTTACTGATGTTTTACCACTGAACCAGTGGAGACATCATAGACAATTCCTCCAAGTACTGGACATATGTAAACAAAGGAAAAAGGTGTCAACCATAAGCTTACGCTAATTATAAGGAGGAATAAACCTGGGGGGGAAAAAGACTTTTACAATCCTTTATTCACCATTCTTCTTACTTTAGTTCATAGCTGGACCATGCTCACTTTACAGTGTGGCTTCAAAACACAAAACAGCTGCCTTCTAGAGCTGTACATAAGAGAGAGTAATTTCTTTTTCCATGCAGACCAGAATAGCATAGCGATGTGAGTGACTCTCTAGACCTCAGTGCAGCAAGTGAGGGATTGATTCTCATGGTTATTTACTCCCAGGGGATGGAGAAGTCAGGAGGAGGGTGGAAATTTAAGTGACTTTGCATCATGCAGCTGGCATACTTATCCAAAGTAATGGACAAGCTGAATTGTCTTCTCTGCAGAGAAAGCAACCAATGTGACACTAATACAAGCAAGGAGTGTGTCACTGCTGATTAGAGGGAAGGGAAATGGTAAGACAGAAAAACTGAAATTTAGTGCAGTCACTACTGCAAAGTCTTTTGTATAGCTTTAGTATTCAGCTTACAAAGAAACTGCTAAGTAAGAGTGCTAAGTAATCAAATCTCATTTATTTTAGCTTTAGAAGAAACATTAAAATGCAGGGTGTCTTGTTACTGGAATGAACAGTGGCCTACCCACTATAATTCAATAAGAGATCAGGAATCCCATTCCACTGGACTAGTGTTTTGACATTTCTATGACAGAAATTTACCATTCATGCATTATGCATCTCAACTAGAGGCTAATATAATGTTGTTACAATAAAGATAAAGATACAATAAAGTTTAAAAGCTCTCTATGAAGCATAGGTGCTGGAACTAGGGGTGCTGCCGCACGCCCTGGCTTGAAGTGGTTTCCATTATATCCAGGATTTACAGTTTGGTTCAATGGCTCTCAGCACCCCCACTATAAAAATTGCCTCAGCACCCCTGTCTGTGAAGCTTTTCTACATTTTTCACTTTGAGAAGGAGGAGGAGGTAACGTTTGAAGCATAATGAGGAAATCATTTCCACGCCAACAAAGCTTTCAAGTTGGTTCATTCTCACACCTCTCCAAACCCCCAACTTGTAGCAAGTCCTTTCTAACTCTTCAGCCCACGGTAACAGCAGAACATATCTAGTTACAGTCATTTCAGATTAGTGACAAGGGCCCATCTCAGCTCACGTAAACTAGTATAGCTTCACTGAAGTCAATGGAGCTATGTCGATTTACACAAGCTGAGGATCTGGCCCAAGGAGTCCAGTTTTCAAATGTCAAGTTTTAAAATTAAAGCGCTAAAAACAATCACAATTGTATTTGAAGGAGAAAATGAGCATATGTATAGAGGAGAAAAACATCTGCAGAGTCCCCTCTAAGCAACTCTTCTCTTATTCGGAATCCTTGCCATTTGAGAGATCATCTCTGACCAGTGTTATGACAGTAAAACTGAAGAACAGGGTAGAGTGCAAAGCAGTGGCAGCTTACTAGCTATTGTAATGATGGCTGTGGCAGAAGGGTTATCTACTCACTTAGAAATCTGTTCTCTTCAAAAGTGTGACTTCGTCTCAAGATTAAATGTCTTTGCTGAATACCTTAATTAAAGCAGCTTTAACTAACAAGGTACTGTATAAACACTGCCACAGTGTTTCATACTTGTCCTTCCCAGTTATCTAGAAACTACAAAAAAAAAAAAAAAGAAAAGTAAAACTTACAGACTTACTTCCCCACTAACTTACTTCCCCACTGCAGAGTTACTTCCCCACTCACTTAGAACTTTGCTCTTCTGGCACAATGGAACTCTCTATAATAAGGGTCAAGCTCATCTGTGTGGGAGACCGATCTTTCTTGGGGGCTGGTCCAAAACTGTGGAATGAACTCTCCCAGAAACTAGGAATCATCACAAACCTCACCACCTTCCGCTCTGAGTGCAAGGCACAATTCTTTGACAAACACAGAGCAGCATGTATGTTAAAAGAAATAAAACCCAAAATATTCCTAGGAAAACAAAGTCATTCCACTGCACACACTTCTCCCCCTGGAAAGAGAATGAGAGAATGAAGAACATTTGACAGCTGGTAGTCATGTCACTTTATGCACTACTGGAAGGCTCTCAAGCCAATATCCTCAAAAGTGTTTAAGGGCCTAACTCCTGTTGATTTCCTTTGAGGATCAGGATGGCAATGAGCACCGTATGAGACTCTATATAGAACAGAAAAGAATTACAGATGAAGCTACACTATAAAATTCAGATCCCAGATGGGAAGATCTCCAAAGCATGTATGCCATCTTGTTCAGATCCAGAGTACATGTATATACAAGTGTACACGCAAAAAACACATGCACATGCTCGCTGTAAAGTTCAGCTCCAGATCTGAATTTCCACGTGGTTTGGGGGCATTTGGCCCCAGGGTTTTAGTTTGGGACCATTTATAATGTAAATATGAGTTTCAGAGTAAAGTCCTAGACCTCCCACAGGGATGAAGGCAAACCTAGCATGACCTTCCCCACCAGAGGAAGATCAACCTGCTCTTAAATTTTAATGGTCAATGTTCAGTACCAATGAAAATAGTGGTATTTTTTTGTAAATGTGAGCTACTGGTGACCAATGAGATGACACCATAGGAAGTGGCATCAGTTGCCCTTTGTGATCTTCATTTTGTTTTTACATATTTGGTTGTATTTCTCTGAAATAAGGGAAAGAATATATAGTAGGCCCAGCTCACCCCATCCTCCCATCCATGGGAAAGCCCACAGAAAGGAGGTTCAGAAGGGAGGGAAATGTCTCAGGGCTTCTTACAAATTATTGCATTAAGGAGGTATTTGCCTCTCCACTTGGTGGAGAGGGCATTGAGTCCATCCCAAACCCCGTAGATCTCAGGAGACAACCAAAGTCATTGGGCGATATACCAGGGGCTCAGTGCCATTTGTACAGAGGTGCTATTTACCTAGAACCTGCTTAGGTGCAAAAGTGATGGGCTCTATAGGAAAACTTGAACGAGACAGAGATAGCAAGAGGGAACTCAGACCAGTGTCTTAAGATCAAGAGTTTAGGGTCACTTCTACATGAGGACACTTAGGTGAATCAACAAAGGAGCGAGGCCAATGCACATAAATTAAAGTGTGTTACCTTTGTGTAGATACTCTCATTCAGGAGAGATCTTCCTTCAAGGAGTACGGCCTCTTTAGTCCTGAATGAGAGTATCCACATGGAGTTTTAATGTGTTTTAATTTATTAACATTGACTTACATCTTCAACTGATTCACCTTCTTCTTCGTAGCATATGCACAACGTGTCTCAGGTGTCATGTGACCAAGATTTATCACTGAATTTGGTCCGCCAGTTGGATCATTAGCTTCCCGGACCAGGCCGGGTACTGACAGGGTGTGAGGCCTCCATTGGTTCACCTTAACTTTCCTGAGTAGAGTGTCCCTATGCAGACAAACCCTAGAAGAGGATTGGAGTTGGTTACACCAACACATGTCCACAAAGTCTACCAAGCCTTTCTAGTCCCTTGATGCAATGTGACTTCTCTTAACATGAATATTTTGGCACTTTTAAGAAGGTGCATTTTTGCTAACTTGATCAATAGTAACAGCTTTTGAAAGAAACTGTTATGGTCTGGTGGGTAAATCCTTTTTTTAATGCAAAGATTGCTCATTTGATAGTCCAGAATGGATCATTCTGAACTAGTACTGTCAATCATTTCAATCTGACTGCCTCCCTTTTACCTTAAACTCATGCGCTTAAAAAAAAAAAATCCTTAGCACCCTTTTGTTGAAAACCCTTGGGGCGCATTCAAATTGTGCTTATAGCTCAATCACTTTCCCAAGGTTCTATACAAAGAATTCATCGGCTGCCACACGGAAGTTTAAATTATTCTATTTTGTATACAATTATAGGAGCATACAAGTATCTTTAATTTTTTAACTCTAATCAAAAAACAGACCATACACCACGTAGCAATTTAATTTATGTTATAAAACAAAAGCAAAACAAAAAAAAAGTGGCTCCCAAGATGAAATCTCTTATGCATCACACACAACCCTGGGAAAACATCATTTGCTTCCACGGAGTTTTAATGGAAACACCTGTGCAATCTGAACTATAGGGATTCTGCTATAATTCCCTATTTATCTTGCTAAGCAAACTATTTTAAAAATCAAATCAATCAATCAATCAATAAAAAAAGCCTAAAAGTGAATATATTAAAAACCCCTTTTCAAGGAGTTCACTCAAGTGCATCATAGAAATATGCAGCAGAGAGTTTATGATTCATGCTAATCACACAGTACATTAGTATAATCCATGTATGGTATTATGTCTATGCATCATTTAGCTTCTAAAATATCCTTTCAGGTCTATACATTTGAGTGTGGATACAAAAGAAGAATTGGCACACACTTTATCAGATTGCAAAGCAGTTTGAGAGAAATGTACAACAAATTGTAAGGGAGAGAAAATATTGTTCTTAGAATCACTTTGTAGTTCACTCTCTCTTCCTTTTGGATGTCTTAATGTGAAAAACAGCTATCAGGGCACTAACTTCTCCCAGCAAAAGACCAAAACAAATTACTAAGAAAAGGCAGCATAAAAAGAATAAATGTAATGAGGTCTGTTCATAAATATAATTTTTTAAATTCTTTTTATATTAAACTCTCATGATTTCTCGACCAGACATCCCAGAATCTTTTCTGTATTAGCCAAAGGTGAAGGCTAAACTCTATTGTTAAAGGGGGAACTGTTTTGAAGAAATGAATGTCTTTGTCCTAGTAAACCTGTACTTCATTATCCACTCAGTTTTACTTCTAAACTTTAGCTGACCCATAGTATATTATCAATAGGCTGAATTTTAGCTGGACCTTAGCGTCTGAGTAAATAATGGTTTGTGTGTCCTTTTTACTCTAAACTATTGCTCCTTAGGGAAATGCTAGAAAGGAAGCACTGGTAACCTACATGGGGCAGGTGTTTTCTGTAATTAATAGGATAATCATTATTGCAGGCTGTTTTTAGCTCATCAGGAATTATTGTGATGCTATTTGTCATAATAACTTGGTTATAGGTATCTTTTATAATTGATAAAATAGTGGACGGTCTTTAGCTTATCAATTGTGTAAACCAGATACCACGAAAAGACATGCATGGTCAATAGTTCATTTTCTTTGTCTCTTTTCTGTGAACACACATCGTATAAAAAGAGATACCTGTTACAATAGATGTACGTTGGAATGGACAAATGGGGTAATTGATAAGGAATGCTCAAATGCTCTGTCACTGATAATCTTAGTGATTGGCAAAATGGACAAAGAGCATGTGGTATGATAGGTGTCTTCTATAATCAATGTATCAGCAAAATATTGATGTATGGATTAATGTTTAAGTATTAAGAGCTAAATGGGGTCACAGATAGTCTTAGTAGTGACAGACTAGTTACAAATATCATTAGCTTATTGATTCAAAATCAGAGCAAGCATGAGCAAGGATTTTTCTTTGTTTTGAACAAATATGAGATGAGTCTTAGGGTAGGTCTACACCTACCCGGTAGTTCGGCGGCAAGCGATCAAACTTCTGGGTTCAACTTATCGCGTCTTCTCTGGACGCGATAAGTCGAACCCAGAAGTGCTCGCCGTCGACTGTGGTACTCCAGCTAGACGAGAGGAGTACCGCGGAGTCAACGGGGGAGCCTGCCTGCCGCGTGTGGACCGAGGTAAGTTCGAACTAAGGTACTTCGAACTTCAGCTACGTTATTCACGTAACTGAAGTTGCGTACCTTAGTTCGAATTAGGGGGTTAGTGTAGACCTGGCCTTAGGGAGTTAGAAGTGAATTCAAGTAGGCTGCCTCACTTCTCCAGTCTCAGATTTGGTATGTATGTTTCCTTCTCTGTATTTTGTATAGTGCTGTATTAAGTATTGCCTTATTTAAATAAAACTTCCACTGAGTTTGTTATTTCACACTATGACTTATTAAATTCGAACACACAACAGGTTCTACAAACACTGTTCAATTTGGTCTAGCTATGATGTGCATATGCATTTCTGTTTGTATTCCCACTGAACCAGATCAGCCAGCTGAGGTTCTGGCTCATTATATTTATAGACAGGTCACAGAACAACTTCTGTTTAAATTATAACTCCTCATTATACAATAAAATGTACTGAGCTGCTGGAAAAACTTGAGTCTTTCATTCTGCTTCACCCTCTACAGAGTTTTGCCATATTCCAGAACACTGTGAGACAGACAGACAGACACACACAGACACACACTTTCTCTCTTTAAAAAAAATGCATTTACTGAAGGGCTTATAATCACAGTGGAGATAGCTAACACATACACCTCCCAGTATTTCAGTACAGCAGCAGATAGCTGCATCTGTTGCCATTGTTCAAAATGAGGCGCCTTTTCTCAATGAGTAATCTGACTATAAAATCTCCATTAATAAAGTGAATACTGGGAATCATCATATTATTCATGACACTGACGCATTATGAAAATCCACTTTGGCTATGATGAAAGTGTGAAAATAATTGGAGATTTGTTGTGGCATTTAGATTATAGCGTGTCCACTGTAATGGCATTTGTCTTATAAATATAAACATAACAATCTACTTATTTAATTTATGTTTCTGGCTGAAGCAAAACACACCACCCAAGTGATGACATTTTTAATATGAAAACTCATTTTCATGTGCATTTCTATACATCTAAAACAGCTTTAACCTTAGGTGCTTTGATTTAATTCATTAGCCACGATATGCAGTGTGTAACACACAATAATCTTCTCTTCAGCCAGCTGCCCTCTCGCAACACTCGGAAAGGTACTTTGTAATGTAATTTTCTTATTGACTATAAATCGGTTCATTTGGACTTGGCCAACAATGCACAAAATCCACCATTAAAATTAAGTTTATATTTGACCAATGTCAAATTGCAGTGAGGACTCCTGGTGGTCCAGCTTTGTAAACACTCAAGGACCATTCAGGCTACTACTTCCTACTGTCCAAGGTGGTGGGACCTTAGCTGCCCAGGGGAGAATTGCCCTTGTGCAGACATTGTACAGGACAGCTGTAAATTTCACAGGCAGACCCACTTGCAAGCCCTCACTGGAGGTGTGGGGGAGAGGGTGTGCCCAGGGCAGGCCCATAGTGCTGCTGGGGTTCTGGGTGGTGCCACTGCCCATAGACAGCCTGGGACAGGCTGCCATTACTTAGAACGCTGTCTTGGGTTTCTTAAGTTACATGGGAGGTTGTTTTGGACCCCAGAGAAACCTACTGTCTCCAAGAGGGGTGGTCTGACTCTCATCCTATGTACCTTGTGCCGGTGATAGGTTTGGTTCCAGTAGGGATGCGTATGGTTTGAGCACTTTGTCCTGTTGGGATCCAGGAAGTGGGCGAGCAGAAGACCTTCCCCAGCCTAAGGGGAGGATCCACAAGGTCTGGGATCTCAATTAATTACAGGGAACAACTAAAGAGCACTTTGTGTTGGGACAATACCTGGACCGTGATCCTGCAATGAGCTGCACATGAGCAGACCCCTGTGCCTGCCTGGAGCCCGACTGGCTTCAAAGAAACTCCGATTGGGCACAGAGGGATACCAGTGCATTTGCACGGAACTCATTGTAAACTTCTGGCCTAGGATAGTTGGAGTGCTCATGGATAAGGAGCGGTGCTCTGCAAGTCTTGATGAAGTAGTATGACCACAGCCATCAGCAGAACCAAACTGGTCCCCTACTGAACTTTAGAAACCCAATCAGAGTCCCAAGCCGAGCACACAGAATCGGATGCACCTGACTCAGGAGATGGGTGAAAAGGGGCTGCCTACAGGGAGAACGGGAGAGCCACTATTCATTGGCAGATGTTAGAAACCACCCTTGAGTACAACAAAGAAACAAAATCAACCAGCTATCTTAAGGACGGGTCAAATGTATTGGGGGCCTGACCTTGCTCCTAACTACAGCTTTCAGGAAAACAATCTTTCCCTCCCATGAGCTTTTTTGAATATTTGAAAAATCTTTCAACCTGAGTTGTGATGAAGCGTCAAAAATTCAAAATTGTTTACAGGAAGGCAAGAATGAAAAAATCTGTTTCAGGAGACGCAAAGCAGAATTTTTCTGTATGCTTCCCAGGCTGCCCGACTCTTTGAGCTGCCTGATTCTCCTGCCTGGTTTCTGTTAAAAGTGTTGTTGAGATCAATGAATCAGCATTTTCAGATAGAAAACCTTTCTATCAGAACATTTCCAACCAGTTCTACTCACAATGCAGGATCTGGCCCTACAGGGATAAATCTTGCTTAGAATGACTTAGCTCATGCACTTGGTAGCCCATCTGTCCTAATATCCGCAACAATTTCGCCATTATGAGTATCATTTTAATCCTTGTATCACTGTTTTCTTGGTACGTTTTTAAACTATTTTGTGTTTTCTCAAAGAGTCACATGAGGCTGTGTTGTCTATTTCACTGCTGATTTGGAATCTCACTTCAGTGACATCTAAGTTTTGGGCTTTGGTTTTTTGTTTGTTTGTTCCCCCATCCCCAGCCCACCTCTCCCCTCCTTCTGTAAGGTTTCATAGCCATTATTGGGACACATAAATGATTTTAAAAATAACTCCCCATTGTACTGCCTTTTTATCCCAGAATAAGATTTTTTTTTGCCTTCCAAACTGCCACAATTCTATGAGTACAGCACAATCAGTAAACCTAGTCACATAGCAATAGCCCCACAGCCAAGACTGCAAGAGCAGAGAATATTCTCTTTGTATTTCTTGTATCCTTCTGATCTAATATTTTTCCATTTATAGATACTTATGCTGAAGGCTTTAAAAATCTAATGAGAATGAAGATACATCCATCCCTGGAAGTTTTTACATTAACCATGGTACCTAATGTGATACCTCTTTACAGGACTGACAAATAAATTATAACTCATGAATTTGCACACCAAAAGGGTCCCTTTATTCAGGCTCGCTATTTTGATTGTATTCATTTGGCACTTTCTCCTAACATCCTAACAATCAATGCACAATACAGTAGCTAATCGCATAGGGGTTACATATTTTTTTATTTGCTCACTATGGGCCATAATCTATCCTCAGTAGGAGCAGTGTGCATGGGGATCTATGATCAGAATTTGGCCCTTTTTACATCAGTTAAGCCTGACTTTCTTAATACATGTCCACAGTGACTTTAATCTATCCACATACATACATCTAAATAAATTTGGTCAGATTGTGTCTCTAAGGCACCAGCTTTAGGGGGATGAAGTCAGAGTCTCCCTGTGCCTCAGCTCCCAACCTATAAAATGGGATGGTAGCATTTCCCTATCTTATAGGGGCAGGGGTGCGTGGGGCCTGGGGTGGAAGTGACGAATCCGTCACTTCCGGGACCGACCCATCACTTCCAGGACTGACCGCGCCGGCCGCCCACGGGGCCTCCCAAAGCGCGGGGCCCGGAACGGTCACCCCAATTCGCCATGCCCTAGGGACAGCATAAACACATCGTTGACTGTGAAATGCTCTGGTACTAGAATAATCAGGGTCATATGAGTACCTAAGATAGGGCAATATTGGGGGGGGCTGCCCCACCCCCAATACAGCCTTATCTTAGGAGGTGCATCCCACTCTCTCCTGCACAGCTGGCCATTGTGGAAGTGGGACTCAGCCACTACCTGCCTCCTTTGGGTGGGGGGAGGTTAGTACTCAAGAGACAACTACCTGTGTGGAAGCAGTGGCTGTGTTCAGGAGAGCACATAGCCTGCAGTTGTGCCACCCTTGCCACCCTATACAACAACCAGGAACAAATTAGCTCATTATAAAAATTAAAGGTCTTTCTGTTTTGCTCCTATAAACCATAATTAATTCCTCATTTTAACTCACACCCCAATGAAAATTTTGGAACAAATGCTCTAGTTTTAAATCCCCTCTGTTTGCTTAATTGCTGAAAAATAATCCACCAGTGGCCAACAGCATAGCCAAACACTTATGGGCATCTACAGCAACAATCCAGCTTATGACACTCCATAATCACACTGTGAGGACGTACCACTTCTAACCAGAAAAAAAGGCAGAACGAAGAGGAAACAAAACAGGAGTTAAAATTTCCTTACTGTCTGGAAAGGAGGCAGGTATGGCCTGCAGCAGTCCTTAGGGCTGCGGTTGCTTGCCTCTCCCAGATTTAAAGTGTCAGCTCCTAGTACAGCATGCTGGGGGGAGGGATAGCTCAGTGGTTTGAGCGTTGGCCTGCTAAACCCAGCGTTGTGAGCTCAATCCTTGAGGGGGCCACTTGGGGATCTGGGGCAAAATCAGTACTTGGTCCTGCTAGTGAAGGCAGAGGGCTGGACTCGATGACTTTTCAAGGTCCCTTCCAGTTCTAGGAGATGGGATATCTCCATTAATTTCATTTCTCATGCTGGGAAAGGCTCCCAGAAGAGGGGTGAATCCACACTGGAGACAGATCAGGTCATGCCTATGCGGAGAGATTGAACATTTTTTCTGAGTGCCAGGGAGCTAGGTGGAAGAGCTCCTGAGGTTTACAGAGATGGAGGCTGGTATGTTTGAGACAGTTAAATCCTTGGTGTTTCCTTTGATATTCAGAACAGTGCTCCTATTCACTTCAATGGCAGCAGAGTTAGGCTGATGCTGAGCCCTTTCAAAAATCCCACCCTGTAAGAAAAAGCTAGGTGATTTCTGGACAACAGCTGCTTCCTGTGCTTAAAGTAGGCTGTATTTTTGCCACTTCATAACATTCCCTAGTCAAAACCTGTGTGTTAAGTCATTATGGTGCACCTGTGCAAATGTCACCAATAAAAATAGACACACACCATGTGCATTTCTACACCTGGCCCACAGTTAGGTATGCTTTTGCTAACGGAGTAAGCGGAGTTCATTGCTTGAGTCATTTTAAAGTCAGGCTTGACAACGTATTCAAGAATGCGTTGTAATATTATTCGTTTATATTACACTAGTGCCTCACAGTCACAACTGAAATTAAGGCCCCATTATGCTAGGCACTGTATAAACACAAAGCATCACTCCCTGTAAACCACTTTCAGTCTGAATAGACAAGACAGGCATAGGGTGGGAGAAAAGCAATACTATTATTCACCTTTTATAGATGGGGAACTAAGACACAGAGGGCTTGAGGCCTGGTCTACACTACAAAGTAAGCTGCCTGGTGTCAACCTAGTTGTGCAAGCTTCTACACTTCAGTTTGTCTCCCACCAATGTGAGAACCCTGTTACAGCACTGCAGTAAAACCTCCTCCCCCATGAGCCATGGTCAATGTACTGAGGTTGATGCAATGCAAGTATATTCACTGTGTTACCTGTGTCATCCCTTAAAGTCCTAAAATGCCTGACACTGACCTCCACTGCCCACATGACACTAAGACTGGAAGTGCTTCCCCACACACACCTTTAAAACCCTGTGAATTTTTGAAATGCCTTTTCCTGATTGTCCAGCTTGGCAAGCACCCCTAGCATCTCTCCATCCTTGTGTGCAACTGACTGGCCAATCATACCAGCCAGGGCCGGCTCCAGGCACCAGCCTAGCAAGCAGGTGCCTGGGGCGGCCAATGAAGAGGGGAGCAGCACGTCTGGCCATTCGGCAGCGGGGCCGTCACTCCCTCTCGGAGTGAAGGACCTGCGAATGAAGCGGCGGTAGAGCTGCCGCCGGTTGCGATCACGGCTTTTTTTTTTTTCTCTCTGCTTGGGGCGGCAAAAACGCTAGAGCCGGCCCTGATACCAGCTACAAGCTCCTGACATGCTCTGGCATGGGGAAGACAGGAGATAATGGATCTCCTGGGACTGTGGCATCAGGGGCAGCATCCCAACCCCTACCACTCCACACCAGGGAACAGTAAGATCAACCATAGCTTCACATACACTGACCTGTGAGAGCCACAGTTGCTGTATGTGCAACCATATGAATGTTCTTTCCCCTTGTTAAGTTCTGTTTCATTAAAAAAAAATTTATGTATTAGATTTTAAAATGCACAGATTTTTTTTTTTTTTGCACTGGTTTTGTTCCTCGATAAAATTCTATTTTTTGGAACAGAATCTTTATTTGTTCCCAGTTCCATATGCAGAATACCTAGCGGGACTGAAAGCGCCCACTTGTTATTGTATAGTATGACACAAGTCATAGGATCAGTGACAAACAGTGTTATAATCATAAATGTACAGCAAGTGCCACAAAATTAATATGTGCATTGTCAGTGTTTTATTCATTGATATGCACAAAGCACCACACAGTTTCTTACAGGCCCCAAAACTGCAGGTAGTGTACAGTCCACCCCACATTACTGTGGCTTACTGTTAAAATGCTCATTCAAGGCTTCCCTCAGCCATATACCTCTGTGCTGAGTTCTTCTAATAGCCCTCGTGTCTGGCTGTTCAAACTCAGCAGACAGATGCTCCACCTCTGCCTTCCCCCCCAGTGGCAACTTTTCCCCGTTTGCCTCACAGATTTGCAGAACACAGCAGGCAGCTATAACCACTGGGATATTTTTCTCACAGAGAATCATTTGTGTGATGAAACCCGGCCACCATTCCTTCCATCTCCCAAAAGCACATTCAACTATCATTGTGCACCTGCTGAGCTGGTCCCCCATATCAACTATTGGCATTTCAACATCACCAACGAGAATCCGCCAGTTGTGAGAGAAAGTCCCTGCTTGCAGCTTTCTGAACAGGCTTGTGTTCTTAAAGATGTGAGCATTATGCACCTTCCCTGACCAGCCAACACTGATGTCAGTGAAGATTCCCCGGTGATCCACCAATGCTTGCATAATTATAGAAAAGTAGCCCTGTTCTGTTGATGTTCTCTGTAGCTAGGTGGACTGTTGTCAAAATAGCCATCTATTGCTCCACCACAGTTCTGCAACCCCGCTGCTGCAGATCTATCCACTATGTCCCTGAACATTGCTAGTCACACACCTGCATAGCAGGAGATGATTAATGGTCCTGCACACTTGCATAACAATGGCCTCCACAGTGGATTTTCCAACTCCAAAATGATTTCCCACTGACTGTTAACAATCCAGCATTGAAAATTTCCACAGTGCGATCACCACTCACTTCTCAATACAATACATTTCGGATTCTGGTGTTCGTGTGCTGGAGGCTTGGGATGAACTCGGCACACAGATCCAGGAATGTGGCCTTTCACATTAGAATGTTCTTTAGCCACTGCTCAACATCCCAAATCTGCATTGGGAGTGATCCCATGAGTCAGTGTTCCTTTCTGGGGCCCAGAAGCAGCTCTCCCCTGTGTGCAGCTGCTCCATGAACAAAAAACAACCACCTTGAATTGGTTTTTGCTGTGTCTCACAGTAATCTGTCCTCCATGATACTGTCATATTCCCTGCAGATTCAGTTCTTCTTGCAACTCGGCAAACACCAGGGGACCATGCATCCTGTCCCTGCAACACTCATAACAATAGTGCACAGCTGTGCAGGTTCCATGCTTCTGTCAGATATGGCAGACAGCAAGAAGGGCTGTGCACATTCATGGGATTTTTTTTTAAAGGTGCAAAAATTATGGGGTATGGATGGCACTATGGGATAGAGAAAGTTGCATGCTAGGAAGTTGACTCCTTGCTCCCTATCCAGGGCCGGCTCCAGACACCAGCGCAGCAAGCAGGTGCTTGGGGCGGCCAAGGGGAAGGGGCTGCACGTCCGGCTCTTCGGCGGCATTTCGGCGGCAGGTCCCTCGGTCCCTCTCAGAGATAAGGACCTGCCGCCGAAGAAGAAAGCAGAGCGGTGGAGCTGCCACCGAAGTGCCGCTGATCGCTTTTTTTTTTCCCACCACTTGGGGCGGCAAAAACCCTGGAGCTGGCCCTGTCCCTATCACCCCTGAGCACAGGGCCAGCTCCAGGCACCAGCTTACCAAGCAGGTGCTTGGGGCGGCCACTCCGAAGAGGGGCGGCACGTCCAGCTGTTCGGCGGCAATTCGGCGGACGGTCCCTCACTCCTGCTCGGATCGAAGGACCTCCTGATGAATTGCCGCCGCAGATCGCGATCATGGCTTTTTTTTTTTTTTTTGGCTGCTTGGTGCGGCCAAAACCCTGGAGCCGGCCCTGCCTGAGCAACTTGTTCCTGCCCAATCAAGCATTGCCCAAACTTCCCAAAACACAGTGCGCTGGACAGTGGTGAGTTGCACACAGGGATGCCTACATATGGTGCACCACACAGCGTATCAACATAAGCACTCCAGTGCCAACACAAGAAGCCAAGCATACACATGCACCAGTGATGTACTAGCTGCGGTGGCTTTATATGTGTACATAACTTGCATCAACCAAAGTTTGTAGAGTAGACATGGCCTAAGTGATCTGCCCAAGGTCACATATGAAGTAATCTTTGTCAGCTGCTCCATATTAAGTGGTAGGACGTGATCAGTAATGAGGGTATTTGCAGCTGAACCCAGCAACCACCTCCATCAAAACTGGTCTGGTTTTGTCGGCTTTCTTAATATGGACATATTATTAGGATGGAAAACCAACAAATTACAATGTGTGTTTACCAAGGTATGCTGCAATACATCTGGTGATCACATGGTGATGTGATAAGATCGCCAATGCTGGACATAAGGCTGGATATCCAGCCTTAAGGACCTAGCTAGAGATTGACATGAGTGGTGCTTGATCTGCCAGAAGGCTACATCCCTTTGGGATTTGCCATGATAATGGTGATACTGACAACGAGAATAAAGGAAGTGTATGACAGTGCTGGAAATTGATCCCTGCTCTCCTGAGTCCCAGCCCAATGCCTTAGCTACATGAAGGCCTTTTCCCTCTATGATTTCTAGGATTCATTGACACTGGAACCATGAGGCAACCCCATAACAAATAAACAAGGTGAACATTATGGAGGGAAAACATTCATTGTTTCAAGATTACCAGCTCTGTCTATCAGCTAGACAGTTTGCCCTTCCCTCTTTCATATGGATAAGCATGGGGCCAACCTAACTATATGGTTGCAGTTTCATTTCATTCCAATATGAAATATTCAGATGGTAAAATACTTTTACAACAAATGTATTCTTAGTGGGGGGAAAATGATTTCATAAGCTCCAGCAGATAAACATCCTACAGGTTATTTCAATGCATATTACAACAATCAAAAGACAATTTTGTTTTATGACAGTTAGAAATATCATAAGTCAAAAACAAAAATAACTTGCTATGGCACATCACTTTAATTTCCGCCTACATTCATAAATCTGATTGCGTTCAGCCTCCTATTTCCAAACTACTTTTTTTTTAAATGCACCTTATGCCCATCATGACTAACCCTCCATGTAGAGTCATACAATAATAGAGCTGTTATGTTGTTTCATGACACTATTTTATGGAAGAGGATGTGTCAGAAGCTGTATATTTGTAAGGTCATTTTAAATTTCAAGATGTAGTAGAATATATTTCAGGTATTTTCAACTAATTTTATTTGTAAAACTAGAGGTTAGTTGAACTGTTTAATTTTCACATTAAGGGCCAGACTCTCAGCTGATGTTCCTACAGAGAAAAATGGTTTGATTCAACTGAATTTAAAAGGGAGTGACATCCAATTACAAAGAATGGAATTGAGATGAGCTGCATGTTGGTTAGAGATGTGTAGGGTAAAAGAGATTAGCAAGGATAGCCTGACCTCTGCTTATGACATTGCACACTGGATGGTAGGTAGGAGTCCAGGTGTGGTAAAAATGTAGGACCTTATCTAGTTGCACAAAAGGTAAGTTTTCCATAGCAACGGTTTTCCATTCTCATCTACTGAGTGATGGAAATTTCCTTCTTTCAGACACTGTAACACAGAGGTAGAAGCATTTTCTCTCATCCGTCTAAATTGCCAGTAGAGCTTAAGACATGATACTCTCTCCATGCAAGGCACAAGCTCCCTTGTAACAAAGAGCAGGGGACAAGAAGGGGCAAGACATGGACATGCCTTCTGCAGATTCTCCTGTCTTTCTACCTTTGGGAGTGGTCGGTTCTGTGAGGGGCAACAGAAACTACTCCATAGTAAATCCTCAGGCTGATGACAGAGCAATCCTGCCTGCCCTAGCACATCTACATATTGCCTGGTAACTCAGACTATGCAGTGCGCTCCGGGTATGAGCCTAATTGTAACACCTTTAAAAAATGTATGGCAATGAACATAATGCAGAGGATGAAGACCTGCCCCTATTAAATTCTATGGGAATTTTGCCATTGACTTCAGTGTGCCAGGATTTCACCCAGAGTCTTTAGAATGCTGGGAAGGGAGGAATGGCTCTGTATTGTTTGCCTTCAAAAATATCAGCAAGTCCAAGACACATTAACATTTGAGTAAGAAGTAAACTATGACGGTGGCATTGCTATTGAAGAATCAACAGAGATAAAACAGATCCTCAGAAAATGATAAATGGTTCTCAGTCCATGATGCTCTCTGCAGGAGCCCCAAAGAAATTATAAGTTCTTCCTATGAATTACTGCCAGGATTTATAATTGATTGTGGTTGTATAAACTAAAATGTGAACCTGACCAATTTCTAATAAACACAAAACAATTCCCTTCAAAAGTTGCATTATAATTCTTTTTCTTGTCATGAGCTTTATCCCTTTCATGACAGCCTTTTATTATGATGGATGACAAAGGGAAAAAATATGGGATTCAATTTGGTATATTTTAATGCCATCTCATACTATATGAACCACATACAACTGTTGTAAATCTTCTACGTTCTGGAGCTAAGGAAAGAATGAAACTCACAAACAGTTATTCAAGAATGAAAGACTAAACCGATTCTTTATGACTTTTAGCTGCTGTGATTTATCAGCCTTTGAAATGGAAGAGTGCTTTAAAATGGAGATTTTCCTGTGTCTAAATGTTCATAATTTGGCGCTTCCTGTGTCTGACTAAAACTTCCATCATTACCAATTGAACTACAGGTTAGACACTATTTAAAAACCATTTAAAAATGTTAGCTCCATCAATTCTATTACTGTTTTAGGACTGGGGAAACATTTCAACGCTGATTATGGAGTTGAAATTTGCTCATGGTAACCAAATATTCCAACTTTTTGAGTCCCGTTCTTCACCTGATATCCTTGCACACAGCACCTCTCCACTTCTATGAGATTTGCACAAGTGTCTCTGTGGTCAGAATTTGGCCCCTCCTGAATAAGTGGTGGTGCCAAAGCATCATATGCTACCACAACGTTGGCAGTGCCTGAAGCAATGCATGTTGTGCCAGTTATGCTAAGAATGTACCCTGATTTTGAAAGATGAGTTGAAAGATAATAAATAAGAATTACCTCTTCCTTAGCTAAGCAAAATCAACAACAGGAGATAGCTTAGACAAGCATTGGGGTCAAGATGAAAAATGGTGTGGCTTGCACTAACACCATAGAGTATTTTAGAAGAAGGAAAGAGGAGAGAAAGCCTGGTGATGACAGCGCAGAGGCAGGGGTCCCTGAAAACAGAGGGAGGGGCTGATGAATCCAGGGGGAAACTATTATAATATTATGTCTGTATTACCAAATACAATATATGCCTTTAAATCTCATAGTTTGAAAACCACAGACATGCATCCAACTTGTCTCTCTGTCCCTCCCTAGTACCTCTACTCTGTCTCACCCTCCAATGCATTGTTTAGCCCCTGGAGTATGTCTGTAGCAGAGAGGAGTTCTTGTTCTCAGCCAATGAGAAATCTCAGACGCAGTATATTAACAGCTTGCTTGTAAAGTTCCAGAGCCCCAACTCAGGAACAGCCCACCAGTTGGGCTACCAGCGAGCGGGGAGCCTGGAAGCTGGGGTTCCCCAGCAGCCCACCAGGCCTGATGGTGAGGAGCTGGCCTGGGTGGCTGAAATGGCTGGAACCTGCCTGCTTTCCGGCAGAAGTAAGTCAAAAATCGAACCATCTCCACAAGACATTTTGATTTAAACAAATTAGCAAATGCTGACAAATGTTTGGGCTACGTTTTTCTGAACATCTCCTTGGAGGTGCTCCAACCCCACTTCCATTGAAGCCAATAGCAAAAACTGCCATTAACTTCAGTGGTGCAGATGAGGCTCAATATTCCATGAAGTATAAAGTCATTGAAGGCCCAATCCTGTGGGATGCTTCTAAGTACCTTCAAATCCCACTGATGGATGCTGACCATTATGTATTTTGGCCTGTGGGTGATTATCGTTCCAGCCCCACACAGTATTATGTGACCATTTCATACACTGATATCTCAGGGATGATTGATTTGTGTATATTTTCATACATAAACCTAAGAGAACATGCTTTGAATGAATGATTTTATAAAACTCAAGTTATTTCAAACAAGCATTACAGCAATCAAAATTTGCCTCCCTCGGTTACTGTTAGAGTGCAGATGACCACCACCAACAAAATCTTTTCCAATCATTGCATAATGCCACAGGAGCCATAAATTATCTTTATTAGGGTAACGGGCTCTTCTGTTATTTGTGTTCTCTTTACCCTATTGTATGTCAATCAGTATGACTGGCCCAGGTGCACTTATCCAAGATCAGTGACTGTAGTATATTATTGAAGAGCATATTGTTGTATCTTCCAAGTGGCTCTCCTGTAAATGTGTTATACTTCCAAAGGTAATAATTTCCACACCACTGCAGAGTACATTTATGAAACTAATCTTTTAAGGCCTAGAAGCCAGTGAATTGAATACCAAAAAGAGACATTTATTCATATAGCTGTATGTTATGTATTATTAATGCTAAAGTTTGCCTACCTTTGAGAGATATGGATGATTTCATTTTACCACGCACTTGACCCAAAATGCACTTATTTGTTCAATTTTATGTTGAATAGCAAATAGATTTCCAGGGAATTGATCAAGTATTAAATAGCTCAGATGTGTTCTCTAGTTGAAATGATGATTTGTACTGTAAGTTGTACATTGTAGATACTGAGGATAAAAAACTAACAATATGTTTTTTATTTGCCTCTTCAATAGGCAGTTGCATCTAGAACTGTATCAAGAACAGTAGCTATAGCTTAGAATAGAGAGGGTGTCTCTACTCCGTGTCTCAAACTGGACTGAGTCATAAAAAATGCACATTTGTGAGTCTTCCTTACCGACCCTGAGGAAAGTGCCTTAACAGAGTTTTCTGTCAGGAATCCAAAAAATCAACATTTTCACCACAAAAAAAAAGTTTTTTATGAAAACGATTCATCCAACAATATCTGCCAAATAAGCACATAACATGACTGGATTATACTAATGACATACTAAAAATAATCAAACTGCCTGCCAGCATCAGAAGAAAAGCATAATAATGCTCTGAATGGCACCGAACAAATTAGTCCTGTAAATAGAGATTTCTAAGCTCAACTTTTTTTAAACATACATAGAGAGGGTTTGCTGCTCCCCACCTGGTACCTTGTATAGTCATTCAGACCTGTTTATAGCAGGTAAAATGTAAAATGCTATAACACTGATGTACTAACGTTTTATAGGTATGTCTCTTCTAGCCAATAGAGACAGTAGGAGGGTACCATAGACACCCAAAGCCAAGCCACGCACAAACTCATCCAGCATGTTTACTACAACTACAAACACGCTCCTTGGATTCACCCAACTTGGTCATTTTTAAAATGCTTTTTATTCCCTTTGGCACATTCTTTGTGGTATTTCCTCCGTGAAAGGATAAATTATTTATTCTAAATTGTTGGGGGCCATCTATTAGGAAGCCAGTGGCTTTTTAAGAAAAGAAGTGTTTGCAAGTGGTGTATTTCCACTATGCATTTGTTTACAGTAAAAAAAAATCTCCATTATTCAGTTCTGCTTTTCTTAATTGCCTGGTATTCATTTCCTTTGAACAGAATTATCATTCTAGAACATCACCAAGGTTTGCAGCTGTAGCACTCGTCCTACAGACTTTAGGAGCTGTTTTAATTGTTTCCACCTCCCTGCTGTTGGTTGTTGTTTCAGCCCGTCAGTCATATACAGGTATTTTTGCATCTTTCCAGACGATCTAAGCTAAGAGAACTGAATTATTCCTTTTGTTCTGTAGCTCAAATCCAATTTGTTGATTGACTGTTGTTGACTTTATTACTATTTTAGATCATTTATCAGGCCTAACAATTAATGTTTGTCAATAAAAGAGGTCCGTTTAACATTTGGATAATGATCTATTGACACTGGATCCATTAACAGTGGGTTATCAATTGTTCTTTCCTTATGGGTCTCTCCCAGAAGTCAAATCTACTGGAGGGTTTTGTTTGTTTTGTTTTTTCTCCTGTGTTTGGAAGATCAGTGGGAATTGTTTCACCCTGTTAATGAAATCCATAAAAAACAACCTGAACTTTACTGAGAACTGGCAACACTGACACTCTAGTACCAGGGGGGATTGGTTAGTTGGATACCAGAAAGCAGAAAGGTAATTTTAACAAAAGCTAATAGAGCTGGGAGAGAAATTGCAGTAACTGAGCAGATGGTTCAGTCAGGGGTCTCTACGTCATGATCATGAAAATAAGCAGCATCCAAATGTGCATGTGATCATACAAATATTGAGAGGTAATATGCTTTGCTTTTAAATACAAAGTATGCAGTGTCCTGGAAAGTAAGGAAAGTCAAGGGGAATAATGTCTAATTGTATATGATGGAAGCAAGACGTGAGAGTCATTCATGCCCAAAGAGATGAGATTGGAAAACAGACTCATATGGAAAAAATACATTAATCAGATTTTCATGTGGTTCAATCAACCTCTGTCCTTTTCAAATCTTGCCTGCACAGAATGACTTTCTGATTAATTTGCTGGTCTTGATCTAGAACTCGCACCATGTTGGAAATCAATTATCAGGCATCTGAAATCACGAAGTCCAGACAGTGGGAAACTTAATTATTATTTACTTGTTCTACCATAGCACCTAGATGTCCCACAGAAATCAAGTCATCATTGTCATAGGCACTGTGCAAAACACATAGTAGGAAAGGGGTTTTTTATTAATTAGTCTGGAGACGGACACTTTGCAAAATAGTTTGTGGACTGCTTCTGAGCAGACAGAGGATGTAGCTCTGGCTCTCTAAACTACTTCAGTCGGATGTGTTGAACTCTACTCTTTGTTGAAAAGTTTAACAGTCTAAAGTAGCTGAATAATGGGAGACTGTCAATTTAATTTAAAAGTATTATGTTGTTCAAAGATGGAACAAAATGGAGTCAAAGAAGTGATGAACATTGAGTTTCTCTGGACTGAAGAGAATGCTAATTAGGACATTTCAGGGCTTTTGATGAGGTTTCAAAATTGTTATAGCAACAAACCACAACTCTCCTTCAAGACAGGAAGTGTCTATATTTGGACTATGGGAAACTTGTTTTGATTGGGCAATTTTGGTGAGAGATGATGCTACCTCTTTTGGATATTTCTTTTCTAGGGAACACTTGGAAACTTCTTCTCTGCTCTGTCACCCAGGCTTCCTTGGGCAAGTGATTTAGCCTCTGTGTGACTTTGTAAAATGGGGATAATAGCACTTCCCTATCTCACAGGGTTGTAAGGCTGTTGTAAATACAACAAAAATTGTGAGGTTCTCAAATACTACAGTGATGGAGACAGTCTGTCTAAGTACTGAAACCAGGGCCGGCCCACATCATTTTGGTACCTGAGGCGGGGAGCTCAAATGATGTCCCCATGCCACCCCACTTGGGCCAAAACTTTGAAAGGTCTCAATTCTGTCTTCTTCCTGTTATACTCCTCTCATGGTACTGCTCTGCTACCTACCCCAGTAAAGGAGAACTAACAACTTAAAATGCCTTGTTCAAAAATTTTAAGTAACACTTAACTTTCAAACGCCTGAACAGCAAATGTAACTTTTCTTGTCTGCATAGTAAACACTGGCATTTTTATCTGTTTGAATAATCAAAGTGGTGCTTTCTGTGCCTTCTTGGTTGCAAAGATTTGAACTGCTTCCTGCTGAAGGTCCACAGTCCTGGCCTGCTCATGCTTTACTGAGATGGTTGCAAGGCCAACCAGCCTCTCCTGTGTCATTGTGGAGCGTAGATGTGTTTTTATTAACTTCAGCTTGGAGAAGCTGTGTTCTCCACTGGCAACTGTTACAGGAAGTGTTAGAAGTATGTGCAGAGCAACAAAAGCATTTGAAAGAGGGTGGTCATCTTATTTGTGCACATATATTCCAGAACAGCCTTTGGAGTTGATCCTGCTGAAATGTATCTTGAAAGGGCTTTCAGTTCATCACTCACATTAATATTGCGCGTGTCATCATGTGCCAACACTGTCTCTAGTGCCCTGCATTGCTGGTGTAGGTCTTCTTCAGGTATAGTGAGGAGTTTTGGAATGTCATACAATGTCCCAAATATACTACTGTGTTCCTTGAGCTGCATGAAACATTCTTCAGATGACTGTATTGCACAATCTAGCATCTGGTTAAATAATTCAACTTTGAATTGTTGTTTGGGGTCTCTTATACGATTATCCCGTGTCTCGTAATCAAAATGTCATCTTCTTTGTTGACTCTTGTATTCTTGAATGGGTGGGAAAATACCTTCAGTGTGAAATTCCTCTGCCAACTTCTGTGCACCCTTCGGAACATTTTGAAATCCCTCATCTGACTATAGGTATGACTTTGATTTGTCCAGTTGTTCCATTGCTCCAGACCAGATATATCAAGATCAACACCTTGGAGGCTCTTGCTTACAACATTTATTTCAAACAGTATGTCATATCACAACACTAAGCCGCACAGAAATTTGAAGTTATGTATGTTTCTGGTAATTCCATTTCCCTCTGCCACTGTTCTCCCATGAACAGTTCCTGTCATAGCATTATCCTCCATAACGGCAACTATGGCATCATCTATCTTCCCAATTTGGTGCTTTATAGGCTTTATCGCCTCCACTCAACTTTCCCATCATGTGACACTCAGTGGTTTCACTGACAAAGAGAATGTTCCCAGATGTTGCTTCAAAATTTGCCATCAATGAGTTAATTCAGAGAAAAATACATAGATGCTTTGAATTACATTAAAAAATTCAGCAGCCTCACTAGAAGCAGATGCTGCATCACTGACCACCAAGTTCAATGAATGAGAACTGCATGGGACAAAAAAAGCTTGAGGATTTAACTCTCGGATCCATGTCTGCACTCCTCTGTTCTTTCCTCTCATGTTGGCACCATTATCATAGCCCTGACCTTTCATGTCAGCTATCACAATTCCCGTATCTTCCAGCTTTTTTAAGAAGCACATTTGTCATACCAGCTCCTGTAGTATCATCAATGTAAATAAATTCTAGAAAATGCTCTGACAGTCACCATTGCAGGGACATTTTCACTAGGTTCTGTTGTTGTTACAAAACGCACCATTAAAGTCATTTGTTCCGTATGGCTGATGTCAGGTGTGCAGTCCAGAATAACTGAGTAATATCTTGCTGACTTCAGATCTGCCACAGTCTTCTGTTTGACTTTTGTTGCCAGTAACTGTATGATCTCATTTTGAATTGTTTTTCCAAGGTAGTGGTGGTGACTCTTCTTAGATGCTCCTGGAGTACAGCATCAAACTCAGCCATCAGCTCCACAATTTTAAGGACATTTCCATTGTTTGGCACATACAGCTGATCTGAAGTGCCACGCAGTGCTAGGTTTTGGGTAGGAAGCATTCTCGCAATGTCAATGAGCCTTTTCAGAACATTTTGCCAGTAAAGAGACTCTGGTGCAATTTTCTCTTGATGCTGATCATCTATGGAGGCCTTTAACCTTAGTCTCAACTCAAGCTCTTTCCACCTATGGAATGCTCTATGGTGATTTGCTGCCTTCTCATGGCATGCCAGATTTCTAGCCAGATTTTTCCAGTCCTTTGTTTCTGTAGAACCCAATGTGGCTGGAACATTAGACTGGAAAAGTTTGCAACAAAAACAGTATGCAGCATTCTGGGGTTTTGAGTACATAAGCCATGGCCTCTCCACTTTGTCACTACTGGGGATTTCACGCCAATAATGTGTTGGATGGAAACTTCTATTTTCATTGTCTTTGAGGAACATGAAGTTTTTCACTTGCTTCCATGCAGTACAAGGAAGTCCCTCAGGCTACTGCTCAAGTGGGTCCACATTCCTGGATCATCTAGACTTAAGGAACTAAACTCAGCAGCAGCTGTTTCTTGCACCTCCACCACACTCTTCTCTGATCTACACTTTTCTTCAGGAATGTGCATGGTTACACCCATTTGAGAGGGAAATATGGATGCTGCAGTAGCTGTCAGGTCACCTGCACTCTAACTGGAAGATCAGGCATCTCCTCACCAGTCACATTCTCACGGGAGCCGGAAGGCTCACCATGAACATTTGTGTCTATGTGTCTCAGCAGAGCTCCTTCCTTTGCTTTCTTTCTTTTTCTGAATGCTGCCCCAGAGGGGTGTTTTCTTCTTTCACTCATGACTGGTGTTCTGTGCCAGCTATAGTGCCTCTCAACACTCAATTGAAGGGGACAAATAAGCAAGCTGGTAGCAGGGCCTGAGTGAGGGAAGATATCAGCGTCTTAAGGGCCTAACTGGCTCCTACTACTTCAGTTGACTGCCTGTTCTCCTCAAGTGGGTTCAGGGAAGCAGCAGGAAACAGGAAGCTCCCTGAGAAGCTGGTGTTAATCAGTCCAGGCTCGTGGGGGTGCTAGAGAGGTACATAAGAGGCTTCTCCTCCTCTCTCTCCCTGCAGCTCCTGCTGCTTTCTGTTATTCCCTCTCACCTTTTCTCCTGCCTGCCTGTTATGTCTCTTGTGCCCTCCTTCCTCCAGCACAGCACGCCACCATCTCTGTGCATCTAGAGCAGAGAGAATACATATGCACCAGCAGCAGACACAATTTTCTACACTCTGGGTCCTAGTGTCCGCCCCACAGTCTGGCACCTGAAGCGGCCACCTCAGTTTGCCTCATGGTAAGGCCAGCCCTGACTGAAACTTAGGATAGATGGATGGATGGATGGATAGATAGGTGGATGGATAGATGGATAACCTCAACATGGGAGAGTACTTTATACAACTTAATTCTAATCACATGGTCACAACCTCCACCACTCATTGGGTTGCAGGGGTTTACCGTCATACCTCTGGTCCTGATCCTGAAGGATGTTCTGCCTAGACACATATGGAGATGGACTCATATGACACCACCAATTCCATGACTATATCCTGAGCAAACCATGGATTTGGACCACTCTACTAACAAACAGCCCTCTCTGTTAAAATACCATCTGCCTTGAAGAAAAGTACAGTTTCTCTTTTTTTCAGGAACTCAATGGAATTACCCTGCGTGGGACAAAACTTATGACTGGACCATAGCTGGATGGCAAATTTTTAGTAGTCTCCAGTAATGAAATGTATATCCCCAAGATAATGATCTATATAGAACGATGCAGTGTACTGCCAAGATTTTAAATAAATTGTAATAAATCTGAAGCAGTGTTAATTTCCTCCCTTCTGAATTTAGCTCCTTTGATTCTTTCTCTTTAACTGACCCACTATTCAAGGTAATAGCTTGCTCCAATAATTAGTGCATAAATCCATTTCTATCTCCATTTGAAGAAAATAATACAAGACTGTAACAACTCTCCTCTTTTTGCTAAGGTTTAGTAGGATATAAATAGATTGACATAGAAAAAGGTTGAAAGGCTTCCAAAAGCGAACTATGTAATATTTCTAAGTTGCTCAACACTTTAATATCCAAGATCCTGATTCAGCAAGCACATGCCTAACTTGAAGCATATGAGTTATTATTTATTGTTTTTATTGTAGTAGCACCACTCATGAACCGGGACCCCACTGTGCTAGGCACTGTACAAAACACAGAACAAAAAGATGGTTATTGCTGCAAATAGCTTATACTCTAGGGCAGGGGTCGGCATCCTTTCAGAAGTGGTGTGCCGAGTCTTCATTTATTCACTCTAATTTAAGGTTTCGCGTGCCAGTAATACATTTTAACGTTTTTAGAAGGTCTCTTTCTATAAGTCTATAATATATAACTAAACTATTGTTGTATGTAAAGTAAATAAGGTTTTTAAAATGTTTAAGAAGCTTCATTTAAAATTAAATTAAAATGCAGAGCCGCCCCCAACTGGTGGCCAGGACCCAGGCAGTGTGAGTGCCACTGAAAATCAGCTCGCGTGCCGCCTTCGGCACGCATGCCATAGGTTGCCTACCCCTGCTCTAGGGTATGTCTGCACTATCTGCCGGATCGGCGGGCAGCGATCGATCCAGCAGGGATCAATTTATCACATCTAGTCTAGACGCGATAAATCGATCCCCTAGCGCTCTCCCATCGAATCCTGTACTCCAGCGCCACGAGAGGCGCAGGCAAAGTCAACGGGGGAGCAGCAGTAGTCGACTCACTGTGGTGAAGACACCACGGTAAGTCGATCTAAGTACGTCGACTTCAGCTACGTTATTCACGTAGCTGAAGTTGCGTAACTTAGATCGATCCCCCCGCGGTGTAGACCAGGGCTTGTTAGGTACATCCTTAAGTACCTTGTTCAGTCTGGGCCTAAGTTTTGAACAGCAGTTATGAAAAGAAAGAGGGCAAGGGAAGCATAAGCAGCCTCCAAATTTGTTTTCTTCTCTCCTTATTTAGGGGAGCATATGAGGTATGCGTGTTGAGTGTCAGTGTCAAGAGATAGCTTTGTGGGAAAAGTACAGTTTGCTTTTTAATCCGAACTCTATCACATTTGTACTCAGTCTGATTTGCTCTGGCAAGATGATCCATAGTGAGGGCCTCGTTGTTGAAGCTATTTTGCTTCTGTGGCTGCTGGTTTTACCTTACACCTCTCCAACTGGAATGCAGCTGTCTTGAAAGATCCTGGTTTTGTCTCAACTGTGGCCACATCCTAAGCCATTAAGAACGTTGTAGATTACAGCCTGAACTTGGATTTGGTCCTGAAAAGAAATAGGAGCCTGAGAGTTCACAAAGAACCGGTCTCATATTCATAATGGCACTTGCAATTTAGGAGTTGCAGTTTTCATGGGGCTATTAAGTTAGACTCCTGAGATTGTGAATTACAGTCATCTGGCATGAAGGGGACCAAAGCATCAATCACTTCATCCAAGAGGAGAGGGTTTCCTGGCAGGCTTCCCTGCTGTGATAGTCTGCATGCCCAGGAGTAGTGAAAAGTGAAAAATGACCCCCAAATTTTTATAAACTTCTTGTCAATATGTAGTCCTCCTTTTTGACATATCAAACATTAAGAAATGCTTTTATTAGCCCATAAGGAGATATGGTATTTCTCAGGCACCTACATAGATAGCTTAGAGACAAGTCATATATCTAATAAAGAACTGGCCTACGCCATAGAGCAACATGGTAGAGCAGTGGCTCTCAAACTTTTGTACTGGTGACCCCTTTCACGTAGTAAGCCTCTGAGTGCGGCCACCCTTATAAATTAAAAAAACACTTTTTTGTATATTTAACATCATTATAATTGCTGGAGGCAAAGCGGGGTTTGGGGTGGAGGCTGACATCTTGCGACCCCCCCCCATGTAATAACCTCATGACCCCCAGTTTGAGAACCCCTGTGGTAGAGGATGTAATATCGTCTATTGCACCAACTTCAGTTGGTGAAAGAAATAAGCTTTCGAGCTATACTGACCTTGTCTTCAGGTCTGGAAAGATACTCAGTTTGTCACAGCTAAATACAAGGTGGACAGAATATGTGTTAACTATTTATGCTAAACAATCTATTCCACCTTGGATTTTGCTGAGTACTTTCCCCAGTCCTGAAGAAGAGCTGTGTGTAGCTTGAAAGCTTGTGTCTCTCACCAACAGAAAGCAACAGAGTCCTGTGGCACCTTATAGACTAACAGATGTATTGGAGCATAAGCTTTCATGGGCGAATACCCACTTCATCAGACGCATGTAATGGACTCTTTGTTGCTTTTTACAGATCCAGACTAACATGGCTACCACTCTGCAGGGCCGCCCGGGGGGGGTGAGGGGGGGGCAAGTGGGGCAATTTGCCCCAGGCCCTGGGCCCCGCAGGGGCCCCCACGAGAGTTTTTTGGGGCCCCTGGAGTGGGGTCCTTTATGTGCTCTGGGGGCCCCGGAGCTTCTTCCTCTCCAGGTCTTTGGTGGCAGTTCGGCGGTGGGGGGTCCTTCCGCTCTGGGACCCACCGCCGAAGTGCCCTGAAGACCCGCAGCGGGGGGTCCTTCCGCCCCGGGACCCGCTGCCAAAGCGCCGGGTCTGCGGCGGCAATTCGGCGGCAAGGGTCCCCGCCGCCGAAGACCCCAGGCTCCCTGAATCCTCTGGGTGGCCCTGCCCCTCTGATGCTCGTCACCAACAGAAGTTGGTCCAAAAAAAGGTATTAGCTCACCCAAGTTGTCTCTCTAATATCCTGGGACCAATACGGCTGCAACAACAGTGGTCCAATCCATCTCTGACTTTAAAAATAAATGATCATCCATGATTATACTGCACGAAAAACTTCATGTAGAAAGATGCTTTTATTTGTGTGGGAGTTATAGGAGTAAAAAACAAAAGCCAACCTATACCTGCTTTATAACAAAAAGTGAAGTGCCTTGCAACCTTAGGGCTGATCCTGTAGTCAAATTACATATTTGTGTTTGCACTGTACATAGCACACTGGGGTCCTGCTCCATGACTGGGGCTCAGAGACACAACCACAATATAAAGAAATTAATTAAATAAGCAAGGACTGCAGAATTGGATGTTGTACTGTGGAGTCACTACTGCAATTCCATAACATTCTGCTAGGCATAGTACCAGTATATCTAGTATACATTTAAGTCATAAGTATATATACCAGTATAATAGCTCGTTCCATGGAGAAAAGTATGGTTTGGATTGAAAGTAGTGAGTCAACAATCTGTTGGTGGTTTGACACAAACGCCAGTGCACAATAATAATATTTAAAGAAAAAAAATCTAGAAGGTAAATCAAATCTGTGCGTGTACAGTAATTTTAGAAGAGGAACAGCAAGCTCTCTAATGACAATTATTGACAATTTGAAGTGAAATGAAGCAGAATAATTCAGTAAGTTCAGACATTATATAATAACTTCAAAGTAATATCATTATGTCTTATAGTTTTGACTAAGTATTTTCAATTGGGCACCTTGGGATAAATTGTGTATGCTGCGTGAATCAGAGCCCAGAAAAAAAAGTACCTGTGCTTTATACGATAAAAGAATAACTTGTACTATGTCAATTAATTTAATGAGCTATGACTCTAAATCCCCTATAGGGAATAGCTCTAGTTTATTGTTTATCCACAGTTCTGTCTAAGCTTCTCTATGAATGCTTTACACAAATACTGTCATTCAGGTGGAAGAGAAATATACATATGGTTGAAATGCCAACTGTGCCTTCTTTACAAAATAATAGGCTCCCAGCCAAATGCAATTATTCAAATATTGGCTCTGCTTTAGGCCTTGTGTAAGCAAATTATCAGCTTATATATACACTTGACTTTACACAATTAAGCCCCCTTTGAATATGTAATTTTCTGAAAGGTAATTACTATACTTATTGCTACTGAGATTAAAAAGGGAATATACAAAAAAGTGCAACATTGCTGTGTGTTCAAGTAAAAATCTTCCAGAAATAGATTAGCAGCACACAGTCTTTATCTCATAAAATATAGTCATGCTATTTGACATTTGGAAATAGTAGGGCTTCTCATGCTGAAATATCTCAAAATTGTTATTATTTATATAATGGTAGCAACCTAGACCCCAGTCATGAACCAAAACCCCCATGTGCTATATGATGTACAAACACAGAACAAAAAGATGGTCTCTGCCCGCAAAGAACTTACAATCCAAGTGATTCCTCGGTAACTACTTCAATGGCCTCATCACTCAAATAGCTGAGCACTTCTCCAGCATTAATGAATTTATTCTCATTTCACTCATTTGAGACAGGAAATTACTACTACCCCCATTTTACAGATGAGGAACTGAGACAGAGAGAGAATAAGGGCTTGTCTACACAGTGGGGTAATGTGCACAACAAGAATGTGATTTCTAAAATGCTCTAATGTGTTGCATATTAATTGGTCCATGTAGACCATGCTGGTGGGTACTCAAGGTTCCCTGGTACACTTAAATATACTATGTTTCAAGCAGCACTACATTAAAGCACAGTAGGGAACTTTTAGTGCACACCAGCAAGGGTTATACAGACCAATTAATGTACAATACATTAGTGTGCTTTAAAAATCACACACCATAGTGCACATTGCCAGACTGTGTAGACAAGCCCACAGTGATTTGTCCAAGGTCAGATGGAAAGTCTGTGACAGTGCTAGGAAATAAGCGTATATGTCATGAGTCTCATTCCAGTGCTTTGACCACATGATCATCCTTTCTCTCCTGCACCAGCTACAGACAGCACCATTGCAATGCAAACACCACTGTGGTAGAGGAGGCAACAAACTGATACACAACACAATACACAACAATGAAATTAAAGGAAAATTTTAGCAAAGAACAAACCTCTACTGTTATAAAAGTGTCCAAAGGATCATTAATGTCCACGCAAAGTAGACATCTTGGTTTTTAAAACATCATGTCCTAACTTTAAAATACAGCTTAAAAAGCCTGGAGTTATAATGTTGCATTTCTTAGTTGCTTTATTACAACAGTATTTCTCTGAATTTCAAAGGCAAGAGTTCTGACTCAATGACTCATTTTAAGCTTTTTAAATTCCATTACACCATACCTAGCCTTGCATTTCTTTGTTAATGTATAACTATTGGACTCATTTTGCAAGACGTCAATGCTAAGTTGTTTATTGGGAGATTGTCATCAGCAGTGCAAATTAAATTATACCACACTCTTTTCCAATTGTTAAGATAT
Organism: Trachemys scripta elegans; assembly: GCF_013100865.1. Classification (NCBI taxonomy): domain Eukaryota; kingdom Metazoa; phylum Chordata; order Testudines; family Emydidae; genus Trachemys; species Trachemys scripta. The sequence goes on along the minus strand of NC_048304.1, from coordinate 15,748,190 downwards.
TCCAATATGTTCCCCCCAGAATGATCTCCTATTTTAAAAGTAATATTTCATCCTATTAAAATCTGTATTTTCTTCATATATCTTCCATAAGGAAATCCAATGTTAGAATGAAATGCTTTTAATATGCTCTAGATGTAGCATTTACCATATCCTCATTAGTATATTATGATCCCTCTTCTGTGTCAGCTGGAAGAGAAATCACATTGATGGAAGCTTTGATTACTACTTGTAAGTGTGATCATTGGTTCCTAGAGGCAGAAGACAACAAAAGAGTTGACAGAGACTTAGGAATGCTGAGAAAAGTCAGGAACACAGGAAGGCTGCTACGTGGATGCTAGAACTTGATGTAGGTGAGTGGTTGCTATTTGGGGAAGAAAGATTAAGAAGTTAAAGTTGGGCTTCATTCAAGAAGATTTCAAGGAAAGCTAAAGACCAGCTGGAGACAAGGCCCTTGAAATCCTTGCGGAAGGCAATACAAGGTAATTTTTTTAAAAAAAAAACAGACCATTTCTACAGGAATGTGACATTGTCTAAGCACATAGGGATGTCTTCGGCAGTTTGTGAATCCCTTTTCTCAAATATATCAGGGTATTTTAGCTGGCAGGAGCAGGTAAATGCAAATCAAAACATGAGACAGATTCAGTGGCAAATGAACTGTCACAGCTTTATCATCATTTATTCGTATTGCAACAGCACCTAGAGCCTCAGAGGAGTGTACAAACACATAACAAGGAAACAGTCTGTGCCCCAAAGAGCAATGCTAACTCTTGATCCTCCCTGGAAAGAAGTGCTGCTGAATTTTCCCCAAGCACAGAAAACTGGCAGCCATTTTTACTGCCTCCTTGGGAGCTCTTCTTAAAGACATAACTGAGAGAAGGAAACAACACAGATAGCCTTTAGAAAGGCTGTCTGGCCTACCTGAGGTGGCTAGTGGTTTCTCTTAATTCCCACAGCAGAGCTCCTATGGGTATAGCAGGAATTTGAACCTGGCTCCTCCATCAGCACCATGAGGACGACAACAACACAGAAGGTGGAGATGCTCTGAGCACCCAGATTTAGCTAGTCCTAGGCCCACTTTGCTCTACTCTAATATATTGCCAGTAAAATCTTTCTTTTTTAAAGTAAATTATGCAGCTAGATCTTCCAAAGGCATCAGATACCACAGTGATAGGCACTGTATAAAAACCAAGATGGGCTAGATTGAGCGCTCATTCTGAACATAGTTGTTAGTTTAAAGTCTCTTGAAAACACTTCTTCAAATAATGATCTCTGTCTGAACTGAATCAAACCGCTCTATACTGATCTGAATTCAAGGTGGTAAATACATAGGGTACACAGGGCCTACTCCAAAGCCCACTGAGGTCATTTAATTTCAATGGGTTTTGCATCAGGGCCATAATGAACCAAAAAGTTTTACCAGGTATTTTTAAACTGCCTTTACTATTTTGTTTGTTTGACCATTCAAAACCTGTATAGGAAAAAATTAAAAATACTGACACTGAATGCTAAAAAATTGGAAATGAGACAATCAGCAGATGGATATATGTTAATGAAATTACATTTGTAAGAAAAAAAATATACCCCCAAAGTTCATCACTGACTTTCAACTCAACACTTAGGTCCTATTCCTGTACAGGTTTACACATCTTTAGATTTATGCATGGCGAGCAGACACAGTGAAGTCAAATGATCTGTGAAAAGCTAGTACATGATTAAGCCTTTGCAGAATTGGAGCCTCATCTATGTCTTATTCCTGCATTTCTAGACTCCAACACAAAGAGATATTCCCCCTTTTTTGAATGAAATATGAACTATTCATAGTGAGATTCCTTTCCCTGCTAAGTTCTTTGGTGCACAATTAACCTGGAAAAGATTTGTCCCATGTCACACTCCCTTCATAGCAAAAATTATTTAAGATAAATTGGTAGTATGGTCCCTGTGATTTCTCCTTGAATAGCAATCCAACATATATATAATTAATGAAAACAAGAGTTAATTTTAATAATACATAGTTTTCACCGGACTGGGGGAGTATGCTTACAAGAGGAAGATGTACAAAGTTATTCTTTCTTCCCAACATCTCAGGGGGGAACCTTGTGAACCTCCATCTCAGCTGCTCTGGCTTTAGCTGTAAAGACAGGATTTAGATTCAGAGAGCAATGACCTTTCTCGTATTGAGCATTCAGAGCATGTAGCTTTTTCGACTTTTGGGAGAGTTACTGTACAATATTTTTTTTTAAAAACCTCTTGTCTGAGATTCAGGCTTTATCTTCTGAGAGCTCCACAGAGGCTTTGGAGAATCCACCCCAGTCCCCTTGTATTAAATGTTAACACTTCAAGAGCCCTCATGCCAGACCGATTAAAGCACGGAAAAATTGTAGCATCAAGAATCCTAGATGTTCCAAAAAGGCAATCCAATGCTTTTGGATGCATTATCTCAGATGACAATACGAGGCTAGGATGTCAAATTTTAAAATGTGTGTTGAAGATCTGGGGAAATTAAAATGATCTGGTCTCTAAACAATTTAGTTTTAATTCTTAAAATGAAATCCTAAAATAATTACTTAGTGATTGAAAGGTCTTAATGATTTCCTTGTGAATCTGTAAATCTTCTCACAAGCCCATAGGTATTGCAATAATAAAAGCAACAATAATAATAAAAAAGTAATAATAATACCAGGATCTCAAAGCTTTTTGAGGGCTGTAGGTAAGTGTCATTATACCCATTTTACGATGGAGAAACTGAGGGAGAGAGAGATACATGGCTTTAAGCCACAAGTTGCTGAGAGTTCTTCATACACTTTGTAAGATCAGGTACTAAATCATTTACCCAAGGTCCCCCATGGATGTCTGATTTAGAGCTGAGAATAAAACCCATCTAATTAGGCAACTGAAACATGTCAGGTGACCCCTTATGTCCCACCAAACCACACAATTTTCAAAGACTCAGAAATTGCTCACAGCCTAGTGACAGGCCAAGAATTATTCTCATCGATCGTTTGGTGAATAATGTAGCATAATGAATGCATACAGCAAAGCTGCTATCTGTTTGCAGACAATTCAAGAACAGAAAAACGATGAAATATTTCATCAGCTATTTGTTATGAGCTATTTGCTCAGCCCCCATTCAAGTAAAAATAATGAATGTCTCCTTTTCCAGTATATTTGAAAAAGCCATTCATTTTTTATAAAATATATTATTTTTTAAAATATACATTTGGGGTATAAACAAAAGTACGTTATTGTAATGAAAACTATTAGTGATTTAGTCATTCCAACTGCAGCTCTTCAGAGTCTGCTATGGAGAGCTACATATCTCAGGGTGACAGATTTTAGACTAGTTCCAAGGCCATCGGAACATGAATTTTAACAACTTCCTATTAAAATATAGCTCCGTAAATAATCATAATGGCAGTGTGCACAAAGGGAAAATATATCTTTTGCTTAAATAGAAAAAGATTATCGCAATCTGAATTACATCTTTTGAGCATTTATTACCAGGGGAGATTGTTACCATGAATGCTAAGGACTATATTCTCATTTTGGTGCATGCATGTAAAAGTCTTACTAACACTGACCCCAACTGAGAACAACACTTAAGCCTGCATTTAAGTCTGTCCCTATTCAGGAAGCTGTAGCTTGCACTGATTTTAGTGGGACTTGTTCAGCATTAATTTATAGCTGCTCATCTTTGACTGGTGATGAGTAACGATTCTATGGAAATGCTTCTCTGGATTTGCAATGCCACTGCTGCAAGGTTGATCCTGTGCTATGCTGCCCCTGGCAACAATCTACACCTTCAGCCCAAGTTTATGAGCTTTTGCTATTCAAACAATTTTAGCTTACTGATAAACTCACTGGAGAAAAAACAGCTACTGCAGATTCTATAAATTATTTTGACATGCATCTGTTGTCAAAGTATAAAGGGAAGAGGGGACCTTCCTTTTTCTTTTGATGTGCAGATTTCTCAGGAAAATGTATTCGATTTCAAATCATAGGAGACAAGATTTCTGTGACATTCCCAAAAAGGAGAGGAACAGGTGTTAATCTAACAACGAATATCAGACTGAGACTCGAGAATTCATAGCCATTCATGAATCTGTACAGTGTAATTGTGAATACTGGAGAATAACAATGAGAAAATTAGATTTTAAGAAGCACCAGTAAGAGTGCTAGCTGCTGTCTCGATGGATTTGAGCCTCATACATTCTGCTAGCAAGGCTAATTTTGGAGCAGTGTGATTAGCACTGAACTATACTTTGCAATTAGGGGCAAATAGAATTCATAATTACTTTTAGTTGCAGGCAATATGTCCAACTCCTGCTATGTTAGTGCACAGCTAAGTAATGCAAAGTTATTGTTGTTGATGTCACTTCTTTGCAATGCCTCCGTTTCTCTCGCCACAGCTTTTACAAGGATGCATGAAGAGTAAGTTTCTTTACAAGCGTAAGATGCAAGATCTTTAAAAATCATTTGGAATGGAAATGAACCCTGCATACATCTAGAGATTCAGAAATATTAAGCGAGCAATCATTAGTTATTGCTCCTCTGAATAGGAGATGGGTAAGCAGAACTTCACAACTAGCTCCCCTCCCGTCCTCCACCATAAGTTTCAGCACAGGAAGGAGTTGGGGTATGTTCTGTGTCAGGCTATCTGGAATGGCTCATGACTGAGTGTGCCAACTTCAGGGCAGACGGTCATAAAACAGGGCAGACACCTCAGATCAGTTGTATGTTCTATAATTAGATTCCACTAACCCAGTAAATGTGTACTCCCAAAATACTACAATAGTCTTATAATGACAACAAGGAGTCATCTGAAGAAGTGAGGTTTTTTACCCACAAAAGCTTATGCCCAAATAAATCTGTTAGTCTTTAAGGTGCCACTGGACTCCTTGTTGTTTTTGTGGATACAGACTAACATGGCTATGTCCTGATACTAGTCGTATAATGGCGTCCCAGAGAGTCCCCTTAGACACTCTAGTCTATCTTGTCACCCAGGCAAGCTGGACTATGTGATAAATGGTCACATACACCACAGATAAAAAATATTCAGGTTGTTCCCAGTCCCAAGAGACTAATCACTTACCCCAGGTCAATTTGTACCTTAGATCTCATACCAAAAGCAATGCGTGTAGCCAATTCTGTAATAAACTAGCTAAATGTTTTTAACTAGGGGAAAAAATAAAAGTTATGTTCAGGTTAAAGCAGGCAACATAGGTGCACAAATGAGTTGCAGTATGTGATTCTAAAGATATAATCATCTGTCAGCATTTAATGTCTTTTCGGGGTTAACCCATGCTAAGCAGCATTGGGATCTCATTGCTTTTGTTTAGGAATCTTTGTCCTTGCAGACAGCATGAAAGAGATCCAGTTTCTTCTTATCAGGAATTTTTATCCCCTCCACTCCGGAGTCCAAAACTGATGGAATGAGTTCATCTGTAGGTCTCTCCTTCCTGGAGAGATTTAGGAATGCAGTCCACAGGGCCTTTGTCCTTTGATGCTACACAATACCTCATTTGCCTTCAATGGGCAATTTTTGGAGGCAGGGTGCACATTTTACCTCAATTAATTATTCTTTTCCTGTTTGGTGAGTTACACAATTACAGAGGTTTACAGTGCAAATACTCAATATAACCTTACACCATGTGCTACAGAGGTTATAAGTGAGCATGCAGTATCCCACATGCATTTTATAAAGTCTAAACACTAAACATGTTCTTATGAGCTTAACATCCAATATCTATTTTGATAATGCTAACACACAGGTAAAGAAGACTGATTTCCAGTTTTACATTTGTAAGAGTTCAGATAGGCCTGGGGCCTTGGCATGAGCTGGCCCCTGATCTGCCAGTGTTACATCCTCCACTATGGTTTTAGGGTTTGCTACAAAATCAAAATGGGTCAGTTGTCCATTTTTTCTGCTTCAATTGCAGCTGAAGTCTCATGCGCTCACAAGATTTCTATCATCCGATATAATTTTATTTTTTGGACTCAGACCGTAGCCTTAAACTTTGACACAAGGTAAATCAAAACCCAAATTAAAAAAAAACAACAAACCACCCCTCAGGTCATCTCTACTTCAGATGTGTATTTATAAATCTGCAGAATAGAAATTTAGCAATTCCTACCTATGGGCTAGAAAATGGGAGTTTAGTCTTCTGCTCTTCCAGTAAATGTAGTTCCTGGACAAAGTTTGCAAAAACAGCTTGGACCTTTGACTTAAAGGGAATGGGTTCTTCAAGCTCTGTAAGAAATAAGCACATGGTTTCCTCAGTGGATCTATACTGGAGGAACAAAGGAAATGATCAGTGCTGGTCAGATTATTTGAAACAAACAATATCTATTAGGAATTTAGCCCCCTTTTAAAGTGAATTATATTTTGCAAACCAATCCTGAATTCCATTAATACATTTGTGCTTCATGAGTAGTCATAAAGCCTGCTGTTTTATATCCTTAGAATGACTATTCCAAAATAATAGCATAAGACGCATCTTTCACTCTGCATGCGTCAGGTCTGGTTTTTCCCTATCCTTGATTCAAATGTACCTCTCTCAATGGAATGAGTAATCTAACACAATTAAGAAATTAAAAACAAACCATGAGGAATCAGGAATAGTTTATAAGATCTTTTGTTTAATTTACCTTTGTCCTCAATATATGTCTCATGGCCATGCCATATTGCAAACTCCATGGCAGTTCTGCTCCCTATGCCTGCACGATTGGTTGGGAGGTGTACAAATATAACTGAAATAGTGGCACACATTAAGCAACATGCTTAGACGGACATTTTTTGTATCTTGTTGAAATCTTCATGTAAAGCCCTCCCATCACAGAACGTTAAAAACATCCCTTACCTCCCAAAATCCTTTCTGGATGCTATTTTAAAATTCCTTGTATGGGAGAAGGGGAGAGTGAAGTGAAGGGAGATCTGTGATGATAACAGCCCCACTCCATCTGTGTCTTTGGTGAGCTTTCTTCCTCGATACAGCCTCACTCCATATCCAGAAGCTGTTTCCATGTTGCTTTGTTCCACGTGAGTTTGGCTCTTGAGACACATGTTAAAGCTAATTAATAGATGGGATGGCAGAGCAGGGCTTTATAAAAGGCACTGCTAATGATGTGCTGCCTTAACTCCCCTTCATCTGCCATGATTTGGCTTGGTTTAGGATTTACCTATGAACTGTATCATTTATATTCTCCACACTCTACTATGAATATTAATATAACAGTCTCAAATATAGGCATTTTTAGTCATATAAAAAGAAAATTATTTTTTATAAAAAAATTATAAAATTGCTCTCTGGTAGGAAATGCATTTCATAATCTATACCTGAGCATGGGAAATTAATTATGCCTAGAGTAGGCCTGAAACATACCCTTTAATTCTCACTGCAGAGAGATGGCCATCCAGGTGCATAACTCTCTCCATTTCAAACCTCTCTGGACCACTTCATATCCAGAGGAAACACTGTGTAATTGCATCCTGCCAGACACAGCAGTCTCCATTCACAGTAGGCAACATCTGTGCACCAAGCAATTGACAAATCAACTCATTCTGCTTAACCTTCCTTCAAGTCTGACTTGGGATAGGCTCACTAATGACTGAACCAATTTAAAAATTAAAATAAGCTTCTGTCTAGATACCATGGAAACACTGAGAAATCTACAGGGCAAATTTAACTAACAAAGAGCTTTGCTTCTTTTTGTATATTAGAGAGTGAAATAACATAACAAATACTTCAATGCCTGAACTCATTCCTGCATCCAATCGCAAGAACAGCATCTCCCTCTCCCCTCCAACCTAGATAGGTTTAATTTTACAAAATATACAATAGCTTTAATGACGGGATATAGTAGGTGATAAAGTGAGCTTTTTAAAAACACAGCTCTGCAAAGTTCTAGAAACATAAGCACAACTAAACACACACACACACACACACACACACACATACATATTCAGGGATTGACTTTCCAAAGAGCTCAGGGTAGTGGAAAATTTTTCCTCAAAACCTTTTTTTTTAAAATGGAAAATTTTTGAGCTCCATTTTTCAACAGAAAACTGAAAGCCCAAAGCTCTAGCTTCATCAAATTTTTCCATGGAAAGAACTTTCTAATCAACTCTACTCAGCACTCTTGAGGACTCATTGAGGCAGCAGACAAGTGGCCACATTTTCGAAAACAAACAAAACACAACACACACACTAGAGCTGTAGGGTGCTAAATGCTTTTGAAAATCTAGCCACTTCCTTTAGGTGCCTAAACAGCAACCAATCTCTTCTGGACATCTGAGAGCAACGATGGGTGCTGAATAATCTGGCCAGAGGGACCATCTCTTTGTTTTGTGTTTGTACAGCACCTAGCACGATGGGGTTCTTGGTCCATGACTCCTCGGCACTATGGTAATAGAAATAATAATAATAGTTAGCCCTGAGTTAACTGTAATACACCCATTACACACCTTGCACCACTCAACTCATCCACCCAGAAAAAGTAAATAGGATTTGCAGTACAACCAAGAGAAACATGAACTGAAGTCTCTCCATTGAGAAAGTTTGACCCAAACAGAACATATCTGGGCCCTGTAACTCTAGTGTCCAACTGATCTCTAGAGGGCAAGAAAGAGAGGCTGAAAAATCACCAAGCAAGATACAAAACACAGGTGGGAAGAAGAGGACACAATACAGACAAGCCTGAACTGAGAAATCCAACAGAAGGTGAGACATTCTGATGTGAAGCTGAAAACAAAATATAAATATCTGAGCAAGTAATAAAAAAATTTCACTGATTCATAACATAAGAACAAGTGATTCCATTTTGGTTTATCCATTTCATTGTTTGGAGGGGGCCAGAAAATAACTCTGTTGAGAAAACGTCTTTCTATTTTGCATTAAACTTTACATTTACATTTCCTGCCAGTTTCTTCCCAGCACTGATTGTGTCTTAATTCTATGGTACCGAAATGAATTTTAAGTGATTAAAATGACTAAGCTAAATGAATCCAAATATTAGCAAACCACCAGCAACACTCCTGAAATATAAATGTTAATTTTGTGCGGGTGAGAAATTCTAGTTAGTTTGAATTTACAAGCAATTTCAGACACCGATATGTAGGGAGGACAAAATTGAAAGTAATCTATTTTTATGTATTTGGAAGTGCCTTCCATTTCTGGCTGGCTGTGTGCATTTCGAGATATACGGTAAGTAATGTATCTCTTCCACTGGCATCTTAGTATTCTGACTTAAGGAAGAGATGCTCCACACACCGGCAAGTTTGTATATTGTAAATGGGGTTCTAAAAAATGGGTCTTTCTTGATTTACTGTATGTTGCAAACTTAGAGCCTCATCTTGCATTCCTAGAAATGCAGGATTGGCCCCATGCAGTGTGCTTATAAAGTAGATCCTACAGGGCAGATTACAGCTGCCCTCGATGGATATTCAAGAGTGGGAAAGGGTGTAAGAAGCCAACCTGCTTATGCAGCCCTGTGCAAGCCAGATAAAATTCAGCTAGAGAGAGGAGGGACTGTTCCAACTTGATAGTCTCCCACAAAGAGCACCGTGACTCCAACCCACTCAGAGCTGATCTGTCACATGGGGGATGCGTATAACATCCTTTGGAAGAGTGGTAGATCACCCATTCCAGTAGTGGCAACCCATAAAACCCCAGGATGAATTCTTGCCAAGTCAGCCAGAATACCTTCTGAGGGCTTCCGCTACAGTAGGGGCCCTTTACACATACAATGCAACCTATGGCATAAAGCCACAATCTGGTTTACCTGCTGTGTACACCTTTGCATACATCCTTCATGATTTGTTCATGCATGTGCACAACACACAAAAGCTGCCAGAGGGTGGTATTTTGCAGGAAGCAAGCTGAAAAAAGTAGCAAAAACAAAAACACTGTGTAAAGAGAGGGCAAATCCAGCACAGAAACCAAATGAATTGTCAAATTCTAGGAGAGTACGATGGAAAGGAAAAATCTCTGGGAAACATCTGGCAGTGTCCCTCTAAATCAGCAATTCTCAACCAGCGGTCCGGGGTACCCTGTGGGGCTGCAAGCAGGTTTCAGGGGGGTCCAGCAAAATAAACCAGAGAGCAGGACTGGCTTTAGACTCGCTGGGGTCCAGGGATGAAAACCGAAGCCCAAGCAACTTAGCTTCACGGGCCCCGTGTGGTGTGGAACCCTGGGCAATTGTCCTGGTTGCTATCTTCTAACGCTGGCCCTGGCTACCGGATATGCAGAAAAAACAGTTGTGATGGGACAGGTGGGCCATGGAATTTTTGTCTCAGAAAGAAAAAGGTTGAGAACCCCTGCTCTAAATAGCATAGCCAGAACTTCACTAGTAGCGTAGTGGATTCATAGAATACCAATACAAGGATAACTGTAGCTTTCTGTATTTATAGCATCTGTCATTTGTATAATATTGGCTTCATGCTAGAGTAATGGGTGAAAGATGTACACCTCAGCCATTCTACGAGAATGTTTTGCATTCAGACATAACATTTTCAAACAGGCTATTTGTAGATTTGCCAGGGACACGGCTGTGGAACTAGATCATTGTCTAAACCGACAATAAAATTTTGGACCTAAATGATTTTCTAAGCAAAGAACCAACAAATTGCTGAATTGTAATGGCTGTTGTTAAATATAAATTCACATATAAATTCTCTGAAACCAGCAGAAGGTCATTACTTTTAGAGGGAGGAGACCTGGGATGCTGAGTGGATTCAATGCCTTCATGTGATGATAAGGTAGTAGAAAGGGAGTGCTTCAAGGAGTTCATTTTTTTAAAAATCTTGGTGGTTATGGAAGATGTTTGGATACGGAACACACCAGATAGCTGGACTAGAATAGCCTCCATGGAGCATTACATGAGTCTCCTCAGTGTGGAGGAGGATGGAAGGATCCATATAGAAGTAGATTGGCCAGACTGGCCTACACTGATCTTTTGGGCTACCCATGTCCCAACTCCACCTGCCCCTCTGCTGCACACAGAGCTCAGAGAACCATGGAGGAGGGACAAAATCCTCCTTGGCACCAGGGAGTCCTGTCTTCCACCTGAGCTGTGGAAATGCAGCAGTTCCTCTGCCTGGAGAGTCACTGCAGAGGCAAGATTTATCCATCTGTATTTCAATTTTGGCCTATATATTATTTTATTAGCCTATTTTTCATCTTCTTAATGTACAGTCAGGTTGGATTCCCAAAGCCTATCCCACCTTTAGTCTTCAAGGTGAGAGAAATGACTGGCATCCTCCAGGAAAACATAGAATGGAAAGTGTTCGTCCATGGCAACAGAAGTCAACTACAGCCAAAGCAGAGAGATGAAGGAACCACCGATGCTGTTGTTCAAAATAGACCTGTGATGCAGAAACACATTTGCTCCCAAGTAGGATATCAGACGATCCCTCCCTGGGGCTGTCCTGATAACAGGTATCTGCCTACTACTTAAGGAGTGTAAATGCTGCTTCACAATAACTGATCAGAGCGAGACAGATTAGCCCCCACCAAGGAGTCAAACCCCTTAAGAAGAAAGTTCCTCTAGGAAGATACCATTTGCAGCCGCTTTACAGGTCTCTATGGAACACTGTGCTACCATTGTACACTCACTTTGCATAGATGCAAATGACTATTACAAACGGAGAATCAGGCCCATCTGGAAGATTCAAGGATTATGGGTTTAAATCGGGGCTGTGGCCTAATCAGGAGCCTTGGAGGTCTCCCAATCAGAGCAACAGGGACAGAGTTCGTCTCCCAATTGCACTTCATGGACCCCCAGTCCCTGATGCTGTCTGTGAGCTGCTGGGTAGAGGGTTGGAGTGTGATGACTCCCAGGACCCTCCATGGACCTGGATCCAAGACCCACAGAGCCTGACAGCCACTAACTGAATCTGAACATTCCCAGGTTTGGAGAGGGTTTCAAGGGTTTCCATTTTGGTCCCTCTACAGCAGCGTGATAAATGGGATTGAAATACCAAAATCAGTATCTAGGATCAGTGGGCTCAGTCTTGCACCCACCGACTCCAATGGGAGTTTTGGTATTGACCTTACTGGGTACGAGACAGGGCCCACAGATTTCAGTCCCTGTTGAGTCTATCACTCTGGGTAATCTAAATCTAACCTATCTGTCTAATGTATTTTTATGGAGCCGGTCTCTTTAACCTTCCAAGATAGGTAAATCAGGGTCCATGCAGCTTATAGCATGAACGTGGAGAAACACATTTCAGATGAAACCTTAAAAACCGAGTTCCTGGCCCTTAAAGTATGTCAGTAAGAGAAAGTATTTGCACAAATGGCCTTCACCAAAAAGTGTCCTCTTGCCCCATTAACATTTGCTGGTTGCTATCATCCACTTCTGAGGTAGCTGAATTTCAAGCAGTGGGGAGAGGGCCGGACGAGAAGGTCCTTGCACGTTGTGTAGTTATTACCATCTGTGCAAAGTGGATGTACAACAGTGACAGCCTGAGTGGCTTACGTTTGCACACAGTAAGTGACTAGACATGGTAAATCCAACATGTAATTTGTAATGTGCTTCTGTATGGCAGTTTAGAGTCTAAATATTTCAGAGCAGGTACCTTGTTTCCTTATTTTTCTGTGAAGCACCTAAATCCTTCCTTGGTGCTATACAGATAATAAATTATCTGAAATTCCTGACTCATGCCCATCTTCACAAAACATGTGAGCGTCACAGCTGACACTGGTTCACAGCAGAATGATTTAAAAGAGAAAAAAAATGAAGATTCCAGGGTAGCATTTTATCTGAGTTCAGTCCTACAGCATTATATAACACACCAAGACTTTTACTGTTTCTGCATTTCTCCCACAGGAGCCAATACACGATGTCAATGAAAATGGCAAATACCGTTTCACTGACATATCACATCAGCTGCTACGGACTCTTAAAATGTCAGGGTAAGTTCCATTACAATGTCAGTGGAGTTACCCTTTTTTCTCTTTTCTATTTGAAAAGTCATTTCAAATAAAACTGTACCTAAAAAAATCTGCTTCATTTTGGATTCTTACTAAATCTGGCCCATTTCACTGGTGCAATTCAGAAACTTTTCCTTATAAGCAAAGACCGTTTTCCTCTCCAAGCATTGAGAAATAATTGGTCAAGTCACACGGCAGCTGGAAAAATGGGGAAAATAAATGATCCCAACAAATCAATTGCTAGGGCGCTGATCCATGTTGAAGCCCCATTAAGGTAAATGTAAGCACAGAAGAACAACCTACGTAGAGCAGTTTGCAGCATCAGAGCCTCAGTGCCGAGTTGCATCCAGAATGGTGGGTAGGTCAAGAGGAATTCAGCATGTGGAAGGTGAGTTCAAATATCTTTGTGGTGTATTTCATTTTAAAACAGAAGTGATTGGAAAAAGGTATCCTACCGTTTTAAGGCTCAAACTTAAAGACAGAAGGCTTGCTTCAGCCATAATCCTCAAACAACACAAAATGAACCCATCCCCCATCTTTCCTATCTAAACTCCTAATACAGGCTTGTGTGTACAGACATACACACACATTTATACAGTATATATACACACACGCACAACTATAACCCTATGTATGTACATACATATTACACACATGTGCGCACACGCATTCCCTTATGGCAGAGGTCCCGAAACTGTGGGACACACCCCGGGGTGCAGCAGGCTGGGCCAGTCCCCGGGGGGTTTGAATGGGAGCATCACCAGCCCTGTCCCGCACCCCAGCTCTGCTCCAGCTCCACACCTGGCCCCATCCCCAGCTGGGGGCCCAGCTGTGACTCCACTCCCACCTCCGCTCCCAACCTCGGCCCCTGGCTGCAGCTCTGTTCCCGGCCCAGGGCTGAGGCTGGGGGCAGCGGCAGGCCTGGCTGCCGGGCTCTAATTTTGCCACCCAGTCTTGGCCCCTGGCCATGGTTCCGGCCCCAGACCCGCACCCAGCTGTGACCCCAGCCCCCTTACCCCTGGCCACGTTTCCCCCCCAGACCCAGACCCACAACCCTGCTCCTGGCCCCAACTCTGAGGGTGGGGACACAGACAGGGAAAGGGGGGGGTGCAACTTTCAAAAGTGTGGGGACCACTGCTTTATGGAATCAGCTGTCTGCTGCAAACAAGGCTCCTCACAAGTCCTTAAGGGGGCATCTGCAAACATGCCCATCCTATTCAGCAGAGTACATGTATAATTGACAATCACCCCATCCCCACCAGGACTCATGCAGGTACTCTTCTTCCCATCTAATATTTCTGTTATTGGGAATATAGCACTCTGAAAGGCTTTGTGTCAGCCTGAGTGAGCCTCATGTAGTATCAAATTGTCAAATCTTTCCAGGTGTCTTCCATAGGATGGTTATCATTCTGGCTAATCCCCTGGCTCTGGGTTAGGAAGGAGAGTCTACGCACAGGGTAGTCTACTACTATCTGAATTACAGAAGCACCTTATGGCCCTAACTGAAATCAAGATCCCATTAGTCTAGACTAGGCATTATACATACGTATAGTCAGAAACAACCCTTGTTTCAAAGAGGTTACAATCTAAATACACAAGGCAGATAAAGGGCAGAAGGAAAAGAAGCAATATTATCCTCACTTTATTGAAGAGGAACCCAGACACAGCAAGATTAAGGCCCCAAATCTATCAAACACGTAAGCAAGGCCTAAGTGTCCCACCTAAATCATACAGGAAATCTGTGTCACAGCTAGGAATGGAATGCACATCTCCTGAGGCCAGTACTTTAACCACAAAACTGCACTTCTTTTTTTAATGGAGCATGTGAGGACTCCTAGAATAACATGAACCCCAAAAGATTTGAAATCTGTTCCTAACTTGCAAGCTACAACATTCAAGTGGAGTTTAGAATTAAGCAAAACATATTCACCCATCCCTCTTTCAATGTAATTTTCCACTCTTGCTATAAAAAGCAATTTATTCAGCTCTCCAGGGAGCCATACAAAATGTGCCCTCTTCACTGGCCCCGCACTTCTACAGAGCACACAACCACATTATTTTCTTCTCAATTTTTATTTTGCCTGTCAGGTTCTTTTAAAACCTCTAGCAAGACAATAAATAAAAGCAGGAGGTGCAAAGAAATAGGGGTTAACCTGTGCCATCCCTCAGGTAAGCCCATATTTCAACACAACTAGGCATGATGTTCCCTAGGGGAGGCTTCCGTAATAGAGCACTCCGTTGCTTGCACATTGCTACACAAGAGGGGTAAGTGCGTAATGCATTCCAAGCTACAGTCATAATGAGATAAAGGTATGGCTGCATCAATCATCTTTTAGCAATGTGTCTGAAGGATCTAGCTTAATAAAAATTTGCATTTGTATGCTGCTTTTCATCCAAAGATCTCAAAGTGCTTTACACATGTCAGTTAATTATATCCCATAGCACCCCTGTAAGGCATATAAGCATTACTATCCCCATTTTACAGATGAGTAAACAAAGGAATAGAAATTTTAAGTGTCCAAGATCACACAGTTGGTCAGTGGCAGAGTCAAGAACACAACCCAAGATCCCCATCTCCTACCTCCCTCCCCACCCACCTGGCCCCCACCAACTCTAACTAGTAAAGAATGTTCCTGCTCTAGCTGCAGGAGCTCTAATTCTTCATAAAAATTAATATGCAAATAGTAGAAGGGGGGAAATCGCTCCTTCTTCACAGCAGATAAGAAAGGGGCTGCTAGAGGTGCTGCCAGAACTGGTGGAGCCAGGAAGAACAACAAGAATTTTGGTATGTCTGTTAGGCCTTGTCTTCACTATGAAAAAAAGAGAGAACTTGAGGTAACGAACACAAAGTAAAAGCCTATAAAAACAAGGCAATTTATAGTTTCCATATGAGTTAACAGGTCAAGTTAAAGACTCCGGGGGAGCCTAGTTTATTACTCAAGTTGCTAACGTGTGTTAAAACTACAAGGATCTTCACTAAGATTTTACTTAGAATTAGGTGACTTTTTTTTTTCATAGTGAAGACAGGCCTCAGAAGCTGAGCAGCAGAAAAGGAAAGTGGAAATGCTGCTATTCCAGTAGAGAGAAGAGGATGGCAGCAGGGGCTGTAACATATAATGGAGAACTATTTTAACTAGATCAGTGGTTCCCAAACTTGTTTCGCTGCTTGTGCAGGGAAAGCCCCTGGCAGGCCGGGCTGGTTTGTTTACCTGCCGCATCCTCAGGTCCTGCCGATCGCGTCTCCCAGTGGCCACGGTTCACTGCTCCAGGCCAATGGGAGCTGCTGGAAGCGGCGCAGGCCGAGGGACTTACTGGCCGCCGCTTCCAGCAGCTCCCATTGGCCTGGAGCGGTGAACCGTGGCCACTGGGAGCAGCGATCGGCCAAACCTGCGGATGTGGCAGGTAAACAAACCGGCCCGGCCCGCCAGGGGCTTTCCCTGCACAAGCGGCGGAACAAGTTTGGGAACCACTGAACTAGACACATATGCCTTCCTTTCATTTCCATCTATTGGTCACCCACTGGGAACATCCGAGAGATGTTTCATTTCAAGGACCTGAGTGCATTGTTGAGCAGAAGTCCATGATGGCCTAGAAAGTTAAATGCGTAGCTTCTCTCCTATTTAAAATTATTTGTGTGCCAGTTTGTCAAACTCACTGATTTACATATGAATTCACGACAACGTATGTGCCAACAACAAACTTACACCTCTGGCTAAAGAACCTTATGGAAGGAAATCTCTCTATTAAAATTACACACATGAAGATGTACATTTGCCTAATAAGGTGAAAGTTCACTGTTCCCTGCTGGCCACATTTATAATGAATGGAAACATATTCACTAGCCTAGATGATGTTTTGTATTTACAAGCATAATACAGATTTGAAGAGCAGAAAATCTGTCAAATCACATGGAAGATCCACAAAGAAAAACAACAATTTAACTGAACGCGAATCAAAACCATTCAAACATCTCACAGGAGGCATTTGCACCTGCAAGGATAAGACCCCAGGTAACTGATTTATTAATTACTCCCCAGTGATTTTCTCAAGACTGCAGGGCTTAAATAGAAAGTGTCAAATTCTTTTTCTGAGCAAGTTGGGAGGTTGTTAAAAAGTGCATTTATTTTGATCCATGAGCAGATTTAAAAACAAAACAAAACAAAAAAAAACAGTGAAACTGGAAATCCTAGAATAGTTGTTTACTGCAGAGAAAGGAATATAAATAGGCATTGTTATGCACATATGTAGTTTCTAGGCTACTCACTGTCATGCCCATCTATTAAAATGACTTTTTGTACTGGTTCACTCTTAGATGGGTCCCCTCTTTAACACTACGTTCTGTCTCCGGATGCAGGATCGTCCCTCTGCTGTGACAGCACTGCCACTTGGCTGCCATATGGCTTTTTGCATTTAGCATTTATCACTTTTCATGCCTATGTGCCCAGAGAACACCCAGGAAAGGAGAACATAGTTCACAGGCACTTGCTCCTGTCAGAAAGGCTCCTTGTATTGGCACTTAAAAACCCACTGAGACAATACAGAATGTCAGAATATATGTGGCACAAATGTAAAAGCCGCAGGTGCTCCGTCAGAGGAAAGGATCATGCCAGAAAAATGCATCAGGAAACTCAAACAGAGAATCATCATGAGGCAACATGAAACAAGTCACATTTGCATACAAGGGTACATACAGTTGGAGGTACATAGAAGATGATACAGAACTCCAACTGGTCTACAGCAGAGCGCGTATGGCCTTTATGTGGGGAGACAACTTCCTCTAGGTTTATTTTTGAACGATTGGGAAGACCTGAATTTGTTTGGAATACAAGAAAAGATGCAGTAGACCAGAAATTGTTTTCAGAAACCTTTAAACTTGAAAGCACCGTGTTAGCATGACCCAGGAGCTATAACCTTTCTGAGCCAAAGCCAGGGGATGTCTATTAACACTGCAAAGATACTAGGTATAAATGACATGTATTTCCTTTAAAAAGTGACCAGTTTGTGTATCTACCTCTGAGGTCAAAGCAAACACTACAGCCCTCTATAACAGCTGGAAAATAAATTGAATAATCTAGTTTATCTGTCCTTGATGAGTGAAATGTAAACAGTAAACAAACAGCATAAATGGTCAAATAAATTAGCAATGCAGATAATGGTGTTTGGATTCCCCCCCACCCAAGTATATGATTCTGCACCTTGACAGAGTCCACACACATGGCCAGCTTCAACCCTGGAATAAGCAGGCACAGCTCCCATTGACAACCAAGGGTATTGTGCCTTCCTATGCTGGGGCTGGCTGAATTTGGTCTTTGTCTAGTGTTACATTCAATTAATTGTACAGATAAAGAGACAAAGCAGTTCTGTGATCCTTTTGTATACATAATTAACCCTATCAAGGGGATAAGACGGAAAGCAAATTTATATTATATAAAATCCACTACACGCAGATGGCTTTGTTGACGGATATTGATTCTCTTCTGCCTTCATGTCTATGCAAGACCTGTTCATGATATTATTGTCACTAGGAGAGAAAGTATTGAATGCATCATCATTTCGGATGTCATGTGTGTTCACATGCAAAGGCAGTTCCTTTTTGTTGCCATTCATAAAATTGCAAAGGAGCCTATAAATCCCTCAGAGAAATTTTCAATCCATCCTTCCATGGTTTACAGATTATCCAATTTTATTTCTTTCCAGGCTATAATTCTCAAGGGAAAGGACTGTATGCTGTTTAGACAAGTATTAGTCAACAGTAGCTTCAGACGCTGAAAAATAATATTTTGTTCCATTCTTTATTCATTATTACACATAATCCATTATTTATAAATTTGGTTTGACTGCAAACCTTAAGGAATTTCAATGGCATTTTATCTCCTCATACAGACCCTGAAGTAATCAAATTGCTTTTCATTCTAAGAGAATAACAAAACATTTTTGTAAACATTTGTATAGAATTGTAATTCATTTCTATTTTAATATTGTAATAAAGTGCCTACTGTGTATGAGTGCCAACGTCCTCTCCCGAATGGAATAAAAACTATGTGTCATATGCACTTTACTGCTAACAGGTAAGAGATTTTCCTTTACCTCTAGGGAAATTGCCTGTGCTTTTGGAGCAGGAGAACCTGTCACCATTAAGTTCTGATTGATAGTAACAACCATGCAACCTGTCCTGTTCATGGATTTGTTATATTGGTTTTAGAAGTGAGATCTGAACCTCCTATGAACCTCTTATGTCCTTTATCTAACAAAGGAAGTTTGCAATAAGCAGGATAATCTGTAAGTATATCACTGCCATCTACTGGGTGGAATCAGAACCACTCAACTTTGTGTCATAGGCTCTGTACAGCTATAATATGTGGGAGGTTTAAATAATACAGACCTATGCTATTGAAGCAGAAGGATTTCAGTACAATCCTTACTATTAGCAGAACTATCCAAGTGCCAGTGGTAGGCAGCACAGCAAGAACTGAGCTGAACCCAATCTTGAAAGCTTCTCAACACCCTGACTTCAAAGGGAATTAA
The DNA here is from genome assembly GCF_013100865.1 of Trachemys scripta elegans. Classification (NCBI taxonomy): domain Eukaryota; kingdom Metazoa; phylum Chordata; order Testudines; family Emydidae; genus Trachemys; species Trachemys scripta. The sequence continues at coordinate 15,728,736 of NC_048304.1, read as the reverse complement.
CTATGACATGGAAGACAATGCAAGTGGAGGCTATTTAGCACCTTGTAAGAACAGGCTCGTAGATTGAAATTTCTTTGACAACTTATCTATCGTACAGCGCTAGGCCTATTATTATAAATAAATAATAATCATAGAATCATAGGACTGGAAGGGACCTCAAGAGGTCATCTAGTCCAGTCCCCTGCACTGAAGGCAGGACTAAGTATTATCTAGACCAGTGGTTCTCAAACTAGGGCCGCCACTTGTTCAGGGAAAGCCCCTGGCAGGCCAGGCCAGTTTGTTTACCTGCCGCAGCTGCAGGTTCGGCCCATCGCGGCTCCCACTGGCCACGGTTCGCCAGTCCAAGCCAATGGGGGCCGCAGGAAGGGCAGCCAGTTTGAGAACCACTGATCTAGACCATGCCTGACAAGTGTTTGTCTAACCTGCTCTTAAAAATCTCCAATGATGGGAGATTCCACAATCTCCCTACACAATTTATTCCAGTGCTTAACTACCCAGACAGTTAGGAAGTTTTTCCTAATGTCCAACCAAAACCTCCCTTGCTGCAATTTAAGCTCATTGCTTCTTGCCCTAACCTCAAAGGTTAAAGAGAACAATTTTTCTCCCTCCTCCTTGTAACAACCTTTTATGTACTTGAAAACTGTTATGTCCCCTCTCAGTCTTCTCTTCTCCAGACTAAACAAATCCATTTTTTTTTCAGTCTTCCCTCATAGGTCATATTTTCTAGCCCTTTTAATCATTTTTGTTGCTCTTCTCTTTCTCCAGTTTGTCCACATATTTCCTGAAATGTGGCACCCAGCACAGGCGCCAACTTTCCTTGGTGTCCCTCCCGCCCCCTGCCCCATTCCGACTCCGCCCCCTCCCTGCCCCTATTGGACCCCTCCCCAAATCCCCACTCCAGCCCCGCCTCTTCCCTGAGCATGCCGCATTCCTCCTCCTCCCTCTCCCTCCCACCGCTTGCCGCATGAAACAACTGGGAGGGAGGGGGGAGAAGCAGGACTCGGCGGCACGCTCAGGGGAGGAGGCAGAGGCGAGTTGGGACGGGGGAGCAGATCGGGGAGCTGCCGGTGGGTGCAGAGCACACACCAATTTTTCCCCATGGGTGCTCCAGCCCCAGAGCACCCACAGAGTCGGCATCTATGGCACCCAGAACTGGACATAATACACCAGTGGAGGCCTAATCAGCATGGAGTAGAGCGGAAGAATTACTTCTCCTGTCTTGCTTCCAACACTCCTGCTAATACATCACAGAATTGTTTGTTTTTTTGGGGGGGTTGCAACAGTGTTACACTTTTGACTCATAGTTAGCTTGTGATCCACTATGACCCCAGATCCCTTTCCACAGTAGTCCTTCCTAGGCAGTCATTTCCCATTTTGTATGTGTGCAACTGACTGTTCCTTCCTAAGTGGAGTATTTTGCATTTGTCCTTATTGAATTTCATCCTAGTTTGTACAGATCAGTTTGAATTTGAATCCTATCCTCCAAAACACTCGCAACCTCTCCCAGCTTGGTATCATTCACAAACTTTACAAGTGTACTCTCTATGCCATTATCTAAATCATTGATGAAGATATTGAACAGAACCAGACCCAAAACTGATCCCTGTGATATGCTCTTCCAGCTTGACTTTGAACCACTGATGGTTAGTCTCTGTGAACAGTTTTCCAACAAGTTATGCACCCACCTTATAGTAGCTCCATCTAGGTTGTATTTCCCTAATTTGTTTATGAGACGGTCATGTGAGACAGTATCAAGAGCCTTACTAGAGTCAAGATATACCACATCTACCATTTCCCCCCATCCACAAGGATAGAGTGGATTTATGTCCAAAACTCAAAGCAGAACAAATCAACAAACAACTGAGCAACCAGAAACCAAAACCTTTTCAGCTTCCACCAGTGGGAAGGGAAGAAGCCCTTCCTAGGTACTATGGAATCCGACAAAGTGGGTATTCACCCATGAAAGCTCATGCTCCAATATGTCTGTTAGTCTATAAGGTGCCACAGGACTCTTTGCTGCTTTTACAGATCCAGACTAACACAGCTACCCCTTTGATACTTGACACACACATTAGGGCTCCCTTGCCCCTGTCTATAGACAGGAAGTCTCATATTTAACTTTGTGTAGGTCACATGCTTGTGCCTATCCATGTGCCTATGACTACAGCTCCTAGCTTTAATAGGTCCAAGGGCTGTAACAGATACACCAAGACACACACATGTACCCTTAAGGACCAGTGCACTGTTAGCAAACCAGTACAATATATTCCTTTCCTATAACTTTAAAGAAGTGATAACAATACAGAGAGTGCACCACATGGAATAGTTAAAATCCTGCTAACAAGTAGAGCTGGTTAAAAATTTTCTGACATAACATTTTTCTGTCAGAAAATGTCAGTTCACTGAGAAACAAACATTATGCAGGAAAGTATCAATTTCAGTGAAATTTCATTTTGGGCGGGGGGGGTATATCTAACTGAAGCATTTTGATAAAACCGAATTGGAATATTTTGACCTTACTAGAATGTTTTATTTTTGGTTTCAAAATTACTCTTTGTTTTGAAATGTGTTTTATATTTTAAAAATAATTAGTGAATCTACATTTTTATATTTTTTATTTTGTTTTTATATTTAAGTCAAAATCTAAAACATTTTGATGTTCTTGAAACAAAATGTTTTCATTCACTCAAAATGAAAAAAAAATTGAAATCTTGTTTCACAGGAAGTTTCAAACTTTCAACTTTTTGATCGTATTTAGAACAAAAAAACCTTTGAAATGTCAGAAAATGGAAAGATTGAGTTTCAACCACCTCTAAATAGAGAGCAACTAGAAAATGGAGGATGTGAAAACACTGCAGTCTCTCCTGCCACTGCTGCACATAGTATTCCACTGACAATGATGAGAATGACTCATGTGGAACAAAGATACAAGTTGGGTGAGGTAATATCTTTATTAGACCAACCGCTGTTGGTGAAAGAGACAAGCTTTCAAGCTACACAGCGCTCTTCTTCAGATCATGCATACTGGATGAAGGATAAATCATACTCAGGCAATATAATGCTTTCCCTATATTATAAGAGATTTAGCAAAAGCACTAATGTTGCACACACTGGTTCTAACACTGGTGCTACATGCCTTGGTCTCTTATATACCCAGTGTCCATTTTATTGAAGTGGGAGCCTATTTAGGACTTAAATATGCATAAACCATAACTTGGTCTGACTAAGAATCTATTAAAGGAAGTAAAGAATGCTCACTATCCTGCCAGTCTCCCCCTTTGTTATTTGAATTCCATTCATACCCAGGGAAAATGAGTTAGCTTTTTTTCTTTAATCGAAGGAACTTTATCACTATAGCACTAGTATAAATGCATGGTCTGTTTGCGAGGATCCTGAACAGCGAAACACAAATGATTGTTACCATTTCTCACCTTTCCAAAAAGTGTCTTTTCAACTATACATATTAAGCTCAAAACAAAAGTTGCTGACATTGATGGAGAAATATTTCATTGACTACTAAATATCTTCAGCTTCATTTCATATTTAATATTTGCAGCTCTCTTCAATGTCCCTCTTGTCCCTCTCCCCTCCCCCCCCCCTTTACTGGTGCTAAAAATTCCAATGAATGCCCAGAAGCTCACCACTGTAATCAGAGAAAGTGGATTGGATTTCATGTATGCGATATAAAATCTGCAATGTAAGCTGTAATCAACTAATTGTCTTCATTACTGCAGTATACTTTATTTCTGTGATGCATGAAGATTACTTATCTGGAAAAGGGGTGATGGATATTTTGAGATCTAACCCTTTATCCTCCCAGAAAAGTGACACTAAGGGTATGTCTACACCCAGCCGCTAATTCGGCGGCTGGCAATTGAAGTTCTGGGTTCGACTTATCGTGTCTTGTCTGGACGCGATAAGTCGAACCAGGAAGTGCTCGCCGTCGACTGCGGTACTCCAGCTCGGCGAGAGGAGTACCGCGGAGTCGACAGGGGAGCCTGCCTGCCGCGTGTGGACCGAGGTAAGTTCGAACTAAGGTACTTCAAACTTCAGCTACATTATTCACGTAGCTGAAGTTGCGTACCTTAGTTCGATTTGGGGGTTTAGTGTAGACCAAGCCTAATTGTAGCTGTGGGGAAGAAACGGGGAGAAATCATGGTAAAATAGAAAAATACTACTCACAGAGACAATATTTTGAGCGGAAAGATATTACCATAGATAGATTCTGGGGTTAGATCATTTAGTGAGACAGTGCTGTGAATGGGTGACCTGGGCATTAATAGCAATTGGGCTAGTGGTTAAGGTAGGGGATTGGGAGTCAAAAGATCTTTGCTTTGAAAACATACCAAAAAAATCATGTCTTGTGTTTTTGTGGGGGTTGCACAAGCTGTGTGTGCATAGGGTGACCAGATGTCTCGATTTTATAGGGAGAGTCCCAATTTTGGGGTCTTTTTCTTATATAGGCTCCTATTAGCCCCACCCCCGTCCCGATTTTTCACACTTGCTGTCTGGTCATCCTATGTGTGCATGTGTGTTGGATTCTGACACAAGTTTTAATAAAATGCTCCAGTTTTAAACAGGGAATGTAACCTGGTGAGGCACACGAACGTGCCTGAAGAAGGAGCCATGGAGGATGCCAACACAGTGGCAACAGCAGGAGACAGGATCTGGCCATTTTAGAAGTCTGATGGGAATCTGTATCCGCATCCACAGCACTGGCTATATGAGAGAGGCCTCCACAACACTGGCTGTAGGAGAGTAGCCTAAGAGAGCTGCTCACTGTGTAGATGGATCAGCCATATTGTGCTATTGTAAAATGGGCTTCACCACCACATAATCTCTGCAGAATGGGTAAAGCTTTATGCTGCCTACAGAGAGCTACCAAGTACAGCACGGGCTATGCCATGGATATGACCTAAAATTATGCCCAGAGTACAATTCTGTTCAAATGTCCTTAAGAGGCCATCACTGTACCTGCTTTGAACTATATACTGATAGTACCGCTATCTTGGCTAAAAACTAGGAACTTTCTAATGCAATTCATTTTACTATATTGTAGTTGGTTAGGTTAACAGGGTAAAATGAGTGAGCAGATGGCGCTACAAAATTTCTGTGTAGAAGACATTAACACAGAATGAAATGACAAAGGAGTCCCAATTTTCTCTGTTGGTAGATATTCAAGATCTTTTTATACTTGCTGTAGGATATTAAGAAAGTCAACAATGCCACAGCTGCATTATGTTAAGAAACCTCACTTCAAGTCTCTCCTCAGCCTAGACTAGTACACCACTATGAAGGGCAAATGCCTTTTTTGTTTTAAAAATCTAACCTTTGTTATCTGCTTGCAGAGGCTGCAGCAGCCAATAAAAGTAATGAATGTAGCAGCCACTCCTCCCATCTCCTCTGGCTGCCAAAAATCCTTCCCAAAACCCCAGAGCACAGAAAATCATTTCCCTTCTTGTCACTGTCACAAATTTGTAAGCAGGGCAAAACTAATTCAACTTGAAGCATGTACCTTTTCAGGCATGACAGAGGAAACTTATTGTAGCCTCTGAAAAATATATACTTTAATACAATTTTTTCTTCCTATAAAGGCTAAATCCAGTAGAACCTACCTTAAAAAAAAAAAAAAAAAAGGAAATTTGACCTTACAACTCATGGTATATTCCCCTCAGAGCTTGAGTAATCTGTAATGAGAAACCCTATCGATTTTGACAATTGCATACTTTCCTAATTAAGGTGGGAGTAGTACCATTCTGCAAAATAAAATAAATGCATTTAGAAATAGTCTTTCTATACCTTTCTATACCTTTATTACTCCCAAAAAACTACAGTCTCCTTTACTACACACAGGGCCAGCTCCAGGGTTTTTGCCGCCCCAAGCAGCCCTCCCCCCACCCCACCCAAAAAAAAGCCGTGATCGCGATCTGCGGCAGTTCGGCGGCAATTCGGCTGGAGGTACCCTCTGCTGAATTGCCGCCGAATAGCTGGACGTGCCGCCCCCCTCCGGAGTGATCGCCCCAAGCACCTGCTTGCTAAGCTGGTGCCTGGAGCCGCCCCTGACTACAAAATTCTGATACCTTACCAGAGCAGGTCCATAATGTGTACAGAATGAAGCAGGGATCCTTTCATAACTTCTGGGTGCTTGATTAAAAAAAAATTCCATCCTATGGCATCTTATTGACATCCACATGGACTATCAGTTTGGTTGGAACCCTTAGGTCCACTACACAGTCCTCTACCACTTGAGAAAACAGAATAATTGATAGCAACAGCAGGTTGTCATCCTCTATGTGGACCAGCACTAGAGGGGGATGGGACAATAGAATCAGAATCATAGAATATCAGGGTTGGAAGAGACCTCAGGAGGTCATCTAGTCCAACCCCCTGCTCAAAGCAGGGCCTAATCCCAACTAAATCATCCCAGCCAGGGCTTTGTCAAGCCTGATCTTAAAAACCTCTAAGGAAGGAGATTCCACCACCTCCCTAGGTAACCCATTCCAGTGCTAAATGTGCCAATGGGTTTCAGAGGTATTTGCTGACAGCACAGGAATGGTGAAAATCAGGAATTTTAGTTACCATTTCAGTTTACCATCCACACCTATAGTGAAAATTTCAAAATAAGGGCCTAATTCTGCACTATTTATTCATCCTTAATTCCCAGTGATCTGTCCTGGGCACTTGACAGATGAAGATGAGTCCAGAGTCTCTGTCCAGAGATTACAATCTCTGTGGACAATATATAGATGAAAGATTAGATTCAACACAAAGCGAGTAATTTCGCATGTCTTGCCAATTCCACAATTTTATTTTACTTTTTTTTTAAGCATCAGCTAACACTGCCTTAAGGGAAGTTATGTTAGAATAGAATAGAATAGAATAGAATAGAATATCAGGGTTGGAAGGGACCTCAGGAGATCATCTAGTCCAACCCCCTGCTCAAAGCAGGACCAATTCCCAACTAAATCATCCCAGCCAGGGCTTTGTCAAGCCGGGCCTTAAAAACCTCCAAGGAAGGAGAGTTCACCACCTCCCTAGGTAAAGCATTCCAGTGCTTCACCACCCTCCTAGTGAAATAGTGTTTCCTAATCTCCAACCTAGACCTCCCTCACTGCAACTTGAGACCATTGCTCCTTGTTCTGTCATCTGCCACCACTGAGAACAGTCTAGATCCATCCTCTTTGGAACCCCCTTTCAGGTAGTTGAAAGCAGCTATCAAATCCCCCCTCATTCTTCTCTTCTGCAGACTAAACAATCCCAGTTCCCTCAGCCTCTCCTCATAACTCATGTGCTCCAGCCCCCTAATCATTTTTGTTGCCCTCCGCTGGACTCTTTCCAATTTTTCCCCATCCTTCTTGTAGTGTGGGGCCCAAAACTGGACACAGTACTCCAGATGAGGCCTCACCAATGTCGAATAGAGGGGAACGATCACGTCCCTTGATCTGCTGGCAATGCCCCTACTTATACAGCCCAAAATGCCGTTAGCCTTCTTGGCAACAAGGGCATACTGTTGACTCATATCCAGCTTCTCATCCACTGTAACCCCTAGGTCCTTTACTGCAGAACTGCTTCCTAGCCATTCGGTCCCTAGTCTGTAACAGTGCATGGGATTCTTCCGTCCTAAGTGCAGGACTCTGCACTTGTCTTTGTTGAACCTCATCAGGTTTCTTTTGGCCCAATCTTCCAATTTGTCTAGGTCCCTCTGTATCTGATCCCTACCCTCCAGCGTATCTATCACGCCTCCCAGTTTAGTGTTATCTGCAAACTTGCTGAGATTGCAGTCCACACCATCCTCCAGATCATTAATAAAGATATTAAACAAAACCGGCCCCAGGACCGACCCTTGGGGCACTCTGCTTGAAACCGGCTGCCAACTAGACATGGAGCCATTCATCACTACCCGTTGAGCCCGACGATCTAGCCAGCTTTCTATCCACCTTACAGTCCATTCATCCAGCTCATACTTCTTTAACTTGGCAGCAAGAATACTGTGGGAGACCGTATCAAAAGCTTTGCTAAAGTCAAGGAATAACACATCCACTGCTTTCCCCTCATCCACAGACCCAGTTATCTCCTCATAGAAGGCAATTAGGTTAGTCAGGCATGACTTGCCCTTGGTGAATCCATGCTGACTGTTCCTGATCACTTTCCTCTCCTCTAAGTGTTTCATAATTGATTCCTTGAGGACCTGCTCCATGATTTTTCCAGGGACTGAGGTGAGGCTGACTGGCCTGTAGTTCCCCGGATCCTCCTTCTTCCCTTTTTTAAAGATGGGCACTACATTAGCCTTTTTCCAGTCATCTGGGACCTCCCCCGATCGCCATGAGTTTTCAAAGATGATGGCCAATGGCTCCACAATCACATCCGCCAACTCCTTTAGCACCCTCTGATGCAGCGCATCCGGCCCCATGGATTTCTGTTCATCCAGTTTTTCTAAATAGTCCCGAACCACTTCTTTCTCCAGAGAGGGCTGGTCACCTCCTCCCCATACTGTGCTGCCCAGTCCAGCAGTCTGACCTTGTTTGTGAAGACAGAGGCAAAAAAAGTACATTAGCTTTTTCCACATCCTCTGTCACTAGGTTGCCTCCCTCATTCAGTAAGGGGCCCACACTTTCCTTGACTTTCTTCTTGTTGCTAACATACCTGAATAAACCCTTCTTGTTACTCTTAACATCTCTTGTTAGCTGCAACTCCAAGTGCGATTTGGCCTTCCTGTTTTCACTCTTGCATGCCTGAGCGATATTTTTATATTCCTCCCTGGTCATTTGTCCAATCTTCCACTTCTTCCACTTCTTTTTCTAAAGAAAGGCTTGATGCAGGAGGCGGCAGAAACATTGGAGACATTGGGTCAGATTCTTTACCATGCTCAGTTTTTTTCTGAGCACAGCAGAGAGTGGAAACCATCAGGAAGCTAGTTATGGCTGGCTGATCCTCTTCCCCAGCCCTGGCTCCCACACAGGCCAGATCAGCTTGGGGGCTCATCTGATTTGTGGCCACCTTGCAACTGTTCGTAAGGGACTGCCCACTAGCTGGACTAATACAACTGGACTCCAGAGCATTACGGCCATTCTTCTTCCTCACATCTTCCCATTCCTTTATTAGGAGCTGTGGGAAAGGTGGTGTAGGAGCCAGCACCAATTCTATGCCAGCTGAGGACTACCCCATGCTAAAATAGCAGCTTAGACATCTTTGCGCTATTCCTGAAGTGCTGTGGAACAGGCTGGAGAATCTGGCCCATTGCATGCAAGTATAGTGGATCACATGAAAAAGGTGCAGAGATGAGAATGGGGTGGGAAAGACAGGAAGGTTATGGCTAGTCATGTGGCTTAGGCAGTGCAAAGAGGGCAACGGGAGAATGGAAGAGAATACAGAGCAGGAAGCAGTTAAATTGTATAGAGCTTTTAAGCACTTTTTTTGAGCAGTCAGGGTGATTCAGAAGATGGGGTGAGGCCCGTGGTGGGAACAATCCCACATGGGATGGGAAACAGGTACAGAAACATACTCATCCCCTCTTGCCTTTCCCCATCAGCCCATTCTGCCTCCAGAGCTAAGACAAATAAATAAAAATTGAATTTAAAAAGTTGAACTTGTATGACAAGCCGGACATCACGCTGATCACTGTGGCCTTGATCCTGTAAGAAGATCAGCTCGCTTAGACTTCTGTGCTCGTTTGGAACCACACAGAATTCAATGGGACTGCATGCAAATGCAGGCGCCCACCGCAGCAGATCAGAGCACAAGATATGGGCCTCTGCTTGGGGCTTCTTTTTCCTCCAACCTTTGTCTGGTTTGTATCTTTTTAGCATGTAAGGTATTTAGGACAGAGACCTAGTAGTATACATTTTACAGGGCCTAGCAAAATGGGGCCCAATCCTGATATGTATTGGGATTATGTATAATAGCAATTGCAATTATACATAATAATCAAGAATAATAATCACTAGCTTATATGCAACTGTTATGATGAGTCAGGTTTGGATGTTTATACTGAGTGGTGGAGTGAAAGAAAATTCTATTTGAGGCTCTACACTTTTACAGGCCTCTCTCAGCAAAACAAAATTGCTGAAGTCAGCTGCCTGAGTACTGTACTTCAGTATGAGATTTTGAAAGTACAGATTTTCAAGGTACCAGTAGATTTCACTAGCTTATTAAAAAAAAAAAATTTGGATCCTTGAAAATTTGTAGAAACAGACAGTATGTGGACTCAAAGTGTGTAAAACAAATTGGCAAAAATGCGTGCCAAGTTTAGTGACTTTTTTCATCCATTTTATGCAGCCATAAAAATAATGCTGGAGTTATTTATCTGTCTTATTTTTTAATGGGTAGCATTTAAAGAATACATAAATATGGATTGCAAGGAATGAGACTACACTAAATCTTTTAATAGCACGCCAAGGACTGCTTATGTGTGTAAATATTTTAATAGCTAATGGCAAGTTTCACAGCAATACATATACATTTATTTACTTCAAGCAATCATGCTAGAAAGGTACGAATAAGGGCAATATAAGAAAGGACTACAGTTAATCATCATGGACATTTCATTGTCAGTGAACATAAATCAAAAAGCAAGTGCTTGTCCTATCTGGGTGATATGTAGCCAGCATTAACATGATGCCAAAATTTGATGCTTTTCAGTAGTTGATATATATTTTACCCATCTCTGGCAACTCAGATGCAGGGCTGTTTCACATGAGTGGCTTCCCTTATAGGATTTATTTTCTGGATATACAGCACATCCTTTCAAAATATTGCCAGGGTATAACAATAGGACTCAAGAGAGAGCTTTCTAAAGGCCTAGGCATAAAGTTTGTGAAAGGAAAAGAAAAACCTTGCAGATTAGCATGATCAGGTCTAGGCTCCCCTTTGGGGAGGGGACTTGGGGCTAGCGTTCGGAAGTATGACAAATATATGTTAATATGGTGCATGAGCATATTCAAGCTGATGGAGGAGCATTTACCACAGCGGTGACCAACCAGTCGATCACAACCAACTGGTCAATCCTAGAGGATCTCCCAGTCGATCGTTATCTCTGGTGGTGCAGTATGGCTGCTGCTAAGGCAGACTCCTTGCTTACCCATCCCCATGCTGACGCTCCTGGAAGCAGCCAGCGCAGCCCCTGGGCCCTGGGGGTGGGGGTCTCCCTCTGCACACTGCTCCTGCCTGCCAGCACCACCTCCGCATCTCCCATTGGCCGGGAGAGCTGCGGGGGTGGTGCTTGCAGAGAGAGGCAGCGCACAGAGCCATGTGTCCCCTGCCCCTCCCCTATGGGCCACAGGGACACTTTGGCCCCTTCTGGGAGCGGTGTGGGGCCGGGATAGGCACGGAGCCTACCTTAGCCTCGTTGCGCCCACCACCAATTGGGAGCCTCCGGAGGTAAGTGATTTGGGGCATAAAAAGTTTGGAGACCACTGATTTAGAGGCAGGGGGCATTTTCAAAGCATGAAATAACCCACCAGGCCTAACAGGAGTTACCACCTCTCAGGGACAAGTGCAGAACAGTGAGAGGAGGAGGACACTTGGGGCTCGCACACCATTGCAGTGTTGCACATATAAGCACTGGATCTTGATCCTGAATTGAGGAGAGCTCCAAGTTACTCCTACCTAGGAGTAGGAGTAATGCCAACAAATGGAGCATATACCAAAGCAACTCAGTTATATGATTGAGACTGTGCTTGCCCCTGCGTCTCCTCTGATATGCATCTTTTTTGCTTGTGTTCATCCTCTTCATTAGCTTGCAAGTGTGGAAGAGGCATGCTGGAGACGTGAGACTTACTGCTGCTCAGAGCAGTGGACTACAGCAAGTGTTCAACATCACTTTAAGCTGACACCCAGTGCTTAACCTTACTTAACCTTGATAGGGCCACCATATGGAAAGGCTGCACAGGCTGCCACCTGGGACACTGCTTTTGAAAGAGTGCCTCCAACCCTGCCACTCTCTCTCTGCACAGCAATTAAACACCCACAGCTGGCCCGGGTCAGCTGGCTCAGGGTCACAGGGCTTGGGCTGTGGGGCTGTAAAATTGCTGCACAGATGTTCGGGCTCAAGGAACCTGCAAGGGGGGGAGCTGTGACAGCAGAGATCTAGCAGATTTTTGTGGAAGAGGTTCTGTCTCTTTAAGGGCATCCACATACAGCAGCTGGTGCTGAGAGCTACCACATAAGAGTGGCTGTGGCATGGCTGCCCAGCCCCCAACCATCTGCACAGCTTTCGGGAAAGAAGTGGCTTCTGCCCCTTTAAGAGAGTCCATCCCACCAGAAGCCTGAAAGCAGCCACACCATAAACTCTGCTTGCACACATAGGTGGCACACAAGGCCTCGCAAGGCATGTGCCTTTCATTTTTTCTATTTACAATACACCCCGTAGGCTGTGGTTTCCCTTTACCTTGTACGCTGTAATGAGTCTGCTCATCAATTAATCCACTTCAGCACCTCCATCCATCTTTTCTACCCCATCCTACTTCTGACACTTTTTCCCTTGACAAACTGATGAGTCAACACTCAAGATTTAAAAGCTGGCTTTGGCCCTTCAGAAAAACATAGCAATACTACTACGTATTGTCCAAATGGGCTAATGCACAGGCACACCCAAGCACCGGCATGTAAGTATACACACACAGGTGCTTGTACTCAAAAAGTACACTTGCAGACATATGCATTTGTAACCCGCTGGTGAGTGAGAGTTACATATCTCTCTTTGTGCCAGTATAGAGCAGGGGTCGGCAATGTTTGGCACGCAGCTCGCCAGGGTAAGCACCTAGCGGGACGGGCCAGTTTATTTACCTGCTGACGCGGCAGGTTTGGCCGATCGTGGCCCCCACTGGCCGCGGTTCGCCGTCCCTGGCCAATCGGGGTGGCGGGAAGCCGCAGCCAGCACATCGCTTGCCCGCGCCGCTTCTCGCCACCCCCATTAGCCCGGGACGGTGAACCGCGGTGAGTGGGGGCCACGATCGGCCAAACCTGTCGCGTCAGCAGGTAAATAAACTGGCCCGGACCACTAGGGTGCTTACCCTGGCGAGCCGTGTGCCAAACGTTGCCGACCCCTGGTCTAGAGGATATGATTGTTACAGCCCTTACTAGAGTGTCTTGGCTCCAAAACTATAAAGTCAAAAACCAAAACTTGTTGCAGGAAAATCAGTTTTTTATGGGGAGGGGAAGGTTTCTCAGGTCCAGGATGGGATTTCTGGTCAAGAGAAATAGAAAGCAGAATAACTAATAGCCCAATGGTTGGGGCACTCGTCCGGGATGTACGAGACCAAGTTCTAGTCCCTGATCTGCCTGATTCAAAGCAAGGACTTGAACCTGGACTCCTGTATCCCAGCTGAGTGCCCCAACCACTGGGCTACTGGCTATTTCTCTCTCTCTCTCTCAAACTCCAGTCGGCGGTGCAGCAGTTTCCCTGAGTGTCCTGGCTCCATGTGGCTCCCAGAAGCAGCCAGCATTTCCCTCCAGCTCCTAGGCAGAGGCGCAGCCACAGGGGCTCTGTGCGCTGTTCCTGCCCCGAGCTCTGGCTCCACATCTCCCCTTGGCTGGCAACCACAGCCAACAAGAGCTGTGGGGGTGGCTCCTGCAGATGGCTGCCTGGCTGTGCCTCCGCCTAGGAGCTGGAGGGAAATGCTTGCCACTTCCAAGAGCTGCCTGAGGTAAGTGCTGCCCGGAGCCCGCACCCCAAACTCCCTCCTGCACCCCAAATCCCTGCCCCAGCCCTGATCCTCCTCCCTCGCCCTGCCCCCCCCCGCGCCCCAACCCCCTGTCCCAGCCCTGAGCCCCCTCCAACACCCAAACTTCCTCTCAGAGCCCGCACACCCTCCCGCACTACAAACCTCTCAGCTCAAGCCCCAAACCAGAGCCCGCACCCCCAGCTGGAGCCCACACCCCAACCCCCTGCCCTAGCCCGGAGCCCCCCCCCTCTGAACCCCTCATTTCTGGCTCCAGCCCAGAGCCTGTACCCCCCTCTCACACTCTATCCCCAGGGGCGGCTCTAGGCACCAGCAAAGCAAGCACGTGCTTGGGTCAGCCCATTTGCAGGGGCGGCAGGGATCCAGCATGGGAGCTGAGAACCAACAGGGGCCCCTGGGAGCTGTAGTTCCTTGGTTAGCTCCCTGCCTATAGAGCCAGCCCTGAAGCAGGGAAAGAACTACATTTCCCAGCATTCCCTTGGCCACTACCAACAGGAAAGAGGGGGAGGGAGTGAGGAAGCTGAGACCTCATGCTACAGCCTGCTGTGAACGGAGAGCTGCACTGGGAAGGGATACCATATTTTAACATTAAAAAAATAGGACACTCCACAGGGAGGGAGGGTAGCCCCACCCTGCCCCCATCCACTCCCTCCGACTGCCCCCCACAGAAACCCAACCCCCCTGCTTCCTGTCCCCTGATCGCTCCTTCCTGGGACCCCCACCCCCTATCTAAGCCTCCCCTCTCCTTGTCCCCTGATTGCCCCTCCTGAGACACCCCCCCCCCCACCTGGCCCCTGACAAANCCCCCCCCCCCCCCTCTCCACCCCCCCCGCCCCCCTCCCCTGCCCCCCACGCCCGTGCTCTTGGGGTCCTCCAGGAAAGCCCCCGCCCCCCCCCCCCCCCCCCCCCCCCCCCCCAGCACCTGCCTTCCAGGTTTGAACACCTAAAAATTCAGGAGTGCTCAAGCTCAGTTTGGGCAGCTGTTACTTCATTTCTCCCAAATCAAATATACTGATCCACTGTAACTTGCTGTAGAAAAAGTAGGATAAAATCGAGCAAGAAATGCTTCCCAGTGGTTATTAGGACTGGAATTGCTATTTTCAACAGCCATTGCCTTTTTGTTTGTTTTGTTTAAAAGGAAGACAGTGATATTGCATTGGCAAATTCCCCATAGAAAGTAAGAGTGGAACAAAAGAATAATAAAGGCACCTCAACTTTTCCGCATTTATGGAAGACAGTCCTATAATATGCATCCAGATATCCTCCAATCACACAAGCTGAAAATTGTTTCACTTTCCTGCAGTTCTGTAACCATATGGGAACCAATCCTGCCTGAACCAATCCTGCGGCAGGGGGTGCGGCAAGGAGCCCAGGGCTGGGACGGTGGGGCAGCCAAAATTTTTTTTGCTTGGGGCGGCAAAAAACCTAGAGCCGGCCCTGCCTATCCCCCTGCCCCAGCCTGGAGCCCCCCCACACACACACACTCGCTCTGAACTCATTTCTGGCCCCACCCTGGAGCCTTTGCCCCCTTCCCACACCCCAAACCCCTGCCCAGCCCAGTGAAAATGAGCAAGAGTGGGGGAGAGCAAGTGACAGAGGGAGGAGGAATGGAGTGGGCAGGGCCTTGGAGAAGTGGGGGCATTCGGTTTTCTGCAGTCAGAAATCCTAGTTACAATAAATCTGCAAGGATAGAAGGACAGATATTTTTAACACAATTCATGATTATTCACCCTTTCTTCTGTACAGCAATTCTTACACAGGCATAGTTGGCACACCCAGATACATACAGTACTGGGACAAAAGGATTTACTGTCTGCTATTAAAAAGTTTTTCTAGTACTAGTGGATGTACTGAAACTGGTCAAAGAAAAGAAACTGGATTAAGGCTGAAATTCTATTCTTCATTTGCCTTTGGAGCTTATGGTAGGTATTGCAGTTAGTGTGGGAGGCAGCTCTCCATGAGAATTTTGCCTGAGAGATGGCTGCAAGATGGGGCCCTTAAGCTTTCCTGAAAGGGCCTGAGAAAAGTGAGTAATATTCTCAATACGTTCAGGCCTTCCTCAAGTACCAGTGAATTTCATTTGATTCACTGGCTTCAAGGAGACTCAGTACTGTTGAAATATGGATGGAGGGGAATTGTGTGTATATTTCCTCCCACCTCTGTTAGTTAAATAAAAGACAAAATAATAAAATTCCCATAAAATGCATTATTTTTACAACTCCCTAGGGTACATTTTAAGAATTGACTAATACAGCTCTGACCAATAGAGCATAAGAATTTCTTATGGCCTATCTGATGCACATGCATTTAGGAACCTTTAAAAATGCATATTGTTTACCCAATAGAGCCATAACTTTTGCATTTTATCACATATGGATTCAGACCATTTTTAAAATTGATATTAGAATGTTTTTCTGACCGACTGTTATGACTCTAAACAAACCATCACAGTCTATTGTATAAATCCATATCTGCTCCTTCTGAGCTATTTTGAGATAATGTGTGGAGTTATTGTGATGTTAATAGAGAAGAGGCACAATGAGTATTTATTACCTTTATTACCAAAACAAGATGAGGCTGATCCAAACATCAAGTATAAACCTCTATATTTTAGGATGGGGGAAAAAAGGAGTTTCAGAGTCCAAACTCAGAATCTGTTCAAACTTCCACAGCTGGTCCATATCACTGTAGTGAGTCCACCAATCTCCCAGATCTAAAGACAATCCAACTTTGAAACAAGTTGAATTCTAGACCTGGATCTGAAGTGCATAACTCAGGTCAATCTCCAATTAGTGATAGATGCAGTAATCAGCTTCTCCTCAAACTATTTTTGTGAGTGACACTCATGGTCCTGATAGCTAGGAATTAGAGGTGTTCCAAAACCAAAACTTCCAATCTGAACCCTTTTGAATTTAGTTGTTTAAAATTAAAATCCAGGGATCCAATCTTGATTTTATGGTTCTAAGTTAGGTCCAAACCCAGAAGGGCCTATTGCTGCTTCAAGTGCTCATTGAAACAAACAGCCACTATTGCAAGGCTGCGTAAGATAGCTGATCTCATAAGAACATCTTATATTGTGAGATGCTCATTAAAGAGAATAGAAATCTCTCAAGAACAGCTCAATAAAAAAAAGTTGGGGATTTGGTTTGAGGGATGACTCAAATAATTGTCCATTTCCTATTTTATTTCAAACAGTTCTCCCATCCTACTTATCACCACACACATTATTCAAGCCATTTCCTACCAGCAATATTAACCCCCATTTAAAACATGTAATGGTTTAACAGGCAAATTATCTGAGTATTACTCTGACTTCAGGTTTGAAGATGAATCGGGATTAGGCTGTTATTCATAAATGACAGAGCTCCAACAGAGATTTAACTACAGTAGCAAGTGCCCCTAAAATATCTTGAACCACTTACTCAATTCCAACAGAGAAAACATACTGTGAATGATATTTTAGATAAACATATTGCTGTACCAAGTACTACTGGTGTTTTTTGAAAATAAAAGTACTGCAAATTAACAGACTGAAAATGCACGCGAAGGTGCTTGCATTACACAAACCCAGATCTGTCGTCTTGTACTGCTCAGAACCAAAAACAAGAGAAATTATAATATTGTAAAGGATCAAAATGAACTGTATGCGTAGGTGCTGGAACCACGGGTGCAAGGGGTGCTGTAGCCCCCCCGGCTTAAAGTGGTTTCTATTACATACGGCGTTATAGTTTGGTTCAATGTCTCTCAGCACCCCCATTATACAAATGTTCCAGCACCCCTGACTGTATGAGGTGAAATATAACTAGTGGCTTTTTTACTCACAGACAATTCATTTATTTGCTATATTTACCAGATACTTGTCAACACAGGAACCACAGAGCCAAAATTTTTGAATATTTTTTGGGGAAGGGGTAAGTTAAATTACTGTTTTGGGTTCCAGTTCAGATCCCAAAACAAGCCCATCCTATGTTCTGGTTTGGATATAGCCCAAGTCTTGACTGGCCCGAAATGGTGAGAATCTCATAAGTAGAGGCTCCTCCTGAGATTTCCACTATTCAAGACTGTGGAAGTCTTGAGATTTCATCCTTTAGAATCAAGTTGGAATCCAAGCCAAACATAATCTGGACCCTGATCAGAACACTTCCTGATCATCTCATCTCTAATATATGTACCTGCGCTTAGGTAAATCATGTTTCTACAGTAACTCTATAGCTTGCATACAAGTGAAAAGTGAGATGCATGGAAATATTCTTAAGCCACATACTAAATGAAAGAGTAATTACCAGAGGGAAAAGCGTGCTCTAAGTCCAGGCGCTCCATATGCTATTTGCAAAGTGTAGTATATATAACCAATACTGTCAGTCCTATTTGATGGAAATATTTCTGTCCATAGCAGGATTTACATTTGAATCAGTATCGTACAGAACCACGTACCAGAGAGTGGTCATCTCATTTTCCCTCTACATTAACTTCTTCATTAGAATCAGGTCCCTTGGCCCAGCCACTTTCACATTCTTACCGCTCTCTGAAAATTACAGTCATTCATGGAATCTAACTGTGGGGAAATACATGAAATTATGTTTGTTTAGGAAATGGTGGTAACCTGTTTACACTCAGGTACTAGGGCAGAGAAGACACAAGGGATGGGAAAATAGCCATTTACATAGGAGCCACTAGGTAATTCTTATTAAAACAAGGAGAGCTTGTATACACATCAGTTCAATTCTTTCTTTACACTCACCCAGTACCATAGAAACCGGAGCCTGCAATCAGCTGCAGTGTGCAGCTCTCTACTCTACACAGCATTCACCAAGCCCTTTATCCTTTAGCTTCCTCTGGGCCCTGTATTCCACCTCTTCAGCCACAATTATAGCAGTCACTCCACATGGTCATCTGCCTCACATGGCAGAAATAAAGCACAGTAATCATTTTGCCTGCTAGGACCAAATCCTCCATGTTCTTTGTGCCAGATCATCATTATCATCACTAATTTAAAACACACACACACAAATTCCGATGGCTAAGACATGAACTCAGAGGGATCCCCCACTCGGAGAAGTGGTTTATGGGCTGAGACATTCTCTATCCTAGAGATCTCTTGAGCATTAGGAAGAATTTCTGAGTTGATGTTTATGTAACCCACACACCTCCTGGGTGGGATCTTCTGTCCTATCTAGTGGCACCGAGACCACTTAGAGCGAGTTAAATGTATCTACTCTACAGCCTTAGCTAACAGCCAGTTGGCTTTTAGCTTATGCAGTAGAGGCTCATGCACTAAGCTCCAGAGATCCCGACAAGCCCCCACTTGTAACGCCAACAGACCCTGATCGTCGGCGGATGGGATCGAACCCAGGATCTCTGGAGCTTAGTACATGAGCCTCTACCGCATGAGCCAAAAACCAATGGGCTGCTAGCTAAGGCTGTAGAGCAGACTCATTTAACTCTCTAAGTGGTCTCGGTGCCACTAGATGGGACAGAACACCACACTCAGGAGGTGTGTGGGTTACATTTACAGGGCCAGGAGAGAGCATTTCTCCTTTAATACATATTACCACAACAAAAGGAAGGACTTATCCTATTATATAGTCACGTTTATGTGGTTAATATTTCAAGTTGCATGGGAAATGCTTCCTTTATCCAAGCATTCTACACCACAAGCCAAACACCTTCACTAATAGCCCCATTACAGGGAACAGTGAAGTTTGAAAGGAATCAAAGACGATTCAGAACCACCAAATTCAGAAGTGGATGCGAGCTGCTTCAGAGTTCGGCGATGTTCAGATCTGGAGCATTCGGTCGGACCCATCTTTAATTCTGAAGATCTGTCTTCTGCAGCTGGGTTTTACAACCTAACCTGCAGGCCTTTCAGTAATGTGCCATCTAGCTTCACCCAAAATATAGAGCCAAATTCCTCTCTGATGTATGTCCACTTCAATTGATGAAGTTACACCAGGGATAAATTTGACCCATCATCTCTCAGTAGAGATAAATGTGTTGCTAATTTGTGCAATATTTTGTCTGACCTATCACATTAACAGAATACTATTGTGTTCCTTTTCTTTTTAGCACAATAAACTAATTCAAAAGCCATTTATTCCACTTCATTAAGTCAATAGTTCCAGTTAAAAGTTGTTCTGAAAAACAATAGCTATTATAGCTTACATTAGATCAAGCACTTGCTTTCTGAACGAAGAAACCAAATGGCAGAGTAAGTCAAAATGTCACTTAGCTCTAAATGCTTCTTCTTTATATTGGTTCA
This sequence comes from Trachemys scripta elegans, assembly GCF_013100865.1. NCBI lineage: Eukaryota > Metazoa > Chordata > Testudines > Emydidae > Trachemys > Trachemys scripta. Next base: position 15,708,798 of record NC_048304.1, on the reverse strand, counting down.
TTTCCCAGATGTTTTATACAAGTCTGTTTTTCTCCTCTTTACTTTTGATCCACGATGCCCCATTTATGGGTTAATACAATGACAGAATGTTGTTGAATAACTTTACGGCCTCTGCTGAATCCTGCTGAGGCTTATGTCCTGCAGTGACTATATGAAACTTTGTGGCATTGCGCCTACACCAACCTGCGCTCCACTAGCAGATCTGTTCAAGGTACTTGTAGGGGGAGGGACATAGACTGGGAACATACTTCAACATTTCATCACATGTACATCAAACTACGGGGTTAAAAGGCCACTCAGTGTACTGGGCAATCACATGGCATTAGCCAGTGGTTCTCAACCAGGAGTACATGTACCCCTAGGGGTACACAGAGGTCTTCCAGGGCGTACATCAGCTCATCTAGACATTTGCCTAATTTTACAACAGGCTACATAAAAAGCACTAGCGAAGTCAAAGCAAACTAAAATGTCATACAGACAATGACTTGTTTATACTGCTCTGTATACTATACACTGAAATGTAAGTACAATATCTATATTCCAATTGATTTATTTTATAATGATATGGTAAAAATGAGAAAGGAAGCAATTTTTCAGTAACCGTGTGCTGTGACACTTTTGTCTTTTTCTGTCTGGTTTTGTAAGTTAGTAGTTTTTAATTGAGGTGAAACTTGGGGGTATGCAAGACAAGTCAGACTCCTCAAAGGGTACAGTAATCTGGGAAGCTTGAGAGGCACTGGTGTGAGACATAGTCATTCTTAACAGTGTGCAGCTGAAATTGTAACACTACCCCTGCATATAATGAATCACTTTCTTCACTGGTTAGCCTCCTCATAAGTCAAGCATCACTCTATCCAGAAGACTCAGGATATGCTGCTTCTTCACTTCCTCCTTTTTATACCACCTCACTCCACTTGGGGATAAGGGGTGGGGAACTTCAGCAAACTGTCTCCTCTTTACTCCCTGACCCAGGCAGCGACAGCAACTCCCCTCCTTTGCTCTGGAACTACTGGGGGACTCAAGTGAGTAACATCCTGTTGCCCTGACTGACTGCTATAAAGGGACTTTCTCTTCTTTCAGATGCTGGCAGGTCCACATAGTGAAATGAAAATGAAATGAAATTAATGGAGATATCCCATCTCCTAGAACTGGAAGGGACCTTGAAAGGTCATTGAGTCCAGCCCCCTGCCTTCACTAGCAGGACCAAGTACTGATTTTGCCCCAGATCCCCAAGTGGCCCCCTCAAGGATTGAACTCACAACCCTGGGTTTAGGTTGTGTCACATTGGAAGTAACTGATAGTAACTGTCAGGTATTGGGAGAGGTCTCCAGCAGTGGGATTTTGTTTTGCTTGGTTAAAACAGGAATTTATTATATCAAAGTTCCTAATTCATACTAGAGACCTCAATTGTGGCTCACATTTTATCTAGCTTTAAGAGTTGCTATAGGTGATTCTGGAAATTCTAGGTCACTGAGCCTTGCTTTGGTGCCAGGAAAAATAGCTGAGCGATATCACTAATGATTACATTTATAAAGCCCTGAGATACAATAAGTGCATTATAAACAGGAACAAACTGACACATGGTATCTTTTGTCTTTTTGTGCTTCTCTGACCTGTGCAGATCCTTTCAAAGAGCTAACAAAACAGTGGCTAAAGGTGAGGCCGTGGATATAACTTATTTAAACTTTCAAAAGGCTTTTGATAAAGCCCCTCAGAATAGGCTAATCAAAGGTTTCCAGCCTGATCTCCACCAACTTTGCTTCCTCTGGGCCCAGGACGTTAAGCTGCTTATCCTCACAAAACCTGTCTTCAACTATCAGGCATGGGTTTTATGGAGCACACAGCTGGCCCAGACATCCCCCGACCACCCTCCCACAGTTATTCTGTACAATACACGCTGCCTCTAATCCCTATTAATACCTCCCCCATTAGTTATTCTGTACCGTACACACTGCCTCTAGCATCTATTGTGCCCCAAGCCCAGCTGCCTTTGATCCTTCCTAGCTGCATTTCCAATACCAATCCTCAGCCCCTCTCCTTCCTGCTTCATGTATATAACTTATCCTGAGATCCGGCCAATATTTTCTTTCACCACTTCAGGTTATTTAACTCTTCCAGTGTGACATGTACACAATACTACATGCACCTTATTTTGATATGCAGCACTAGCTGCATTTCCCAAGTTGCCCTACTGAAGAGCCAACTGTGCCTACAGGGACTTTTGATGGCAGCTCCTAGCAGAGCAGAATGTGCCACTTTTTCCAAATATCTTAGGATTTTTATAAGGCGAGACCCATGCTCTTTGTGCATTTATCCATGTATATAAGGGGGAAAACAGGAAATGCTTTCTTTAAAATACAAGGGGATATGAGGGAATTGCTTAAATTGACAGGATCGATTGCTCGTAACTAAAGCCCAGCATCCCTAAAATTTGTGGGAGTCCAGAAAATAAGCTGAGATCAGAGTTTGACAAATGAACCCTCCTTTCATTACAGGATGAAGCGACATCCCAGTTCTGAACAGTCCCAGACTTTGGTATGTTTGAAAGCAGACCCAAGTTTTGCAGTACGAGCCCATCTCTAGTTTAATATTTTATGATGCTGGATGCACAACCAGAGAAGAGGCAGAAGGTGGGACACGCCTTGTAAGTTGGTTTGGGGCCACATTAAGGGGTGTGCTCTGTGCTACGTCCAGCTTCCACTCAGTGCTGCAGAGATGAGGGCTGTTGGGGAGCTGGTTATCGCTCATTGTTTCTCTGTACAGTCCTATGAGCAAGTTAGAGCAGCCTAAATGCTGCTCTACCATACACCCGTTGGGAGGGGGTTTCCTAAAGGACCAACTAAGGCTTGCCAGAGCATATGGCAATGTTTCCTTCCTGCCCTGATATGCTCCCTGTATTAGGGCTGCCAGGAGGGAGGTGTAAGAGCCACTGGGTATTGATATCCCTTTGCACCACCGGAGAGGCAAGAGGGGAGCAGAACAAGATTCCTCTCTTTGCATTAGAAGTGCAGGGAAAGTCAGTTAGCTTCAAAGACAAGTGGGAAAGGGGCAGGAAAATAGAGCAAGTTAGTTATAAACAGCCCCATGGAGTTACTAACTATATGCCCATCCCTCTGGGTGTAAATATCTATTTATGCACAAAAATGCTTCCTTTGTACAAACAAATGAAGAAAGTAACTACAGAAAGATAAACACTTAAATGTGAGACACAGCAGAATCTAGGACAGGAGCTCTCAGCCTTGAGGCCACAACCACACGGGTGTCAATGGAGTCCCAGCTATATTAAAGGTCCCAGCTATACTATATTAAAGGGTATTGGCGAGCGAGAACGTATCCAGGTATAGAGATGGGGCTCCCAGGGAGAAGGTTAAAAAGCACTGATCTAGGGAACCTGATGGCTTGGGAGAAAGATAACAATAGAATATGGAACCCTTCAAATTCAGATCACAAATTCAAACTCAGCCCAAGTCAGAAGTGACAACAAGTTTTTATTGCTGACAGCTGCTCCATTTAGTTACTTGATTCATCCCCTAGGGTTCAGGGAGGCACACCATGTAGCAGGGGTTACCCATGCCAGCAGAGACATCCCTCCCTAGCAAGAGCTCTGTCAGGGACATATATCTTTAAATTCTGGCTAGCAGGCCCCGTGTACTTGTATCACCCCATCTCCCAGGAGATCTGGTTATGCTCTCTGCCAGTCTTGATACCTCTGGGACCTGCACTGCTCAGTCCCAGGCCCTCCAATAGAGTTAGGATCATGAGTGCCTGGCAGCCCTGTCACCCTTACTTCCCCATCAGACGATGCACTGTCGCCAAGATTCTGCAGCCTGGGTTCTGCCCGCTTCCACCTCCATCACTAAATCTGCTGCTGAAACCAATTTTTGCTCTTAGGAAAATAAGCTGTAAAACCACTGTCATCAGCATTAAATACAATCCTGATTACTGAGCTTTGCCCTGTGGGATGCCTGCTGTTTTTCAATTTCCCTGTTATAGCCCTGTCTCCTAGTACTAAATCAGAAGTATTAATTTACTATGCCATAATAACGGCTTACTGTAGCAGTTAAAAAATGAGACATCATACCTTTGTCTTCTAGTCTCCTTCTACCGTTTACTCACGGTGATTGGAACCTAATTAAATTGCAATTTAAAAAGACCAGTGCATGCAGTTCACAGAACTGACTGGCAAAACACTTTGGTGTAATGATCAGTTGTGCCTTTAACGGCCCCAGGGCAGAATTTGTTTGCAGAAAGACGACTGTGTTATTAGTTGATTGGCACAGGGCACACCACCTTCTCCTAATCATTCTATGCACCACTAATAAATTCTGAGGCTCTTAAAGGCAAACAAATTTGAAGCATTTCCAGCAATTTAATTCCTCCACCCCTTATCACCGCCATCATTTTTTAATTATGCTGCTAAATTGAATTTAGCCTTATGAGATAAAGTTATTAGCCAAGCACATTGGAAATGGTTTACAGAAAAAGTGATTCTCTGCATTTTTCCAGAGATATTTGCCAAATAATTTCTGTTCCACTTAAACACTACATCATGTAGCTAAAAAATAATTTATTCTTTCATTAAAGCTTTGTTAAGAAAGGTTGAATTGCCTTCAAATTAAAAATATCTTGTTGCGCAGGTGACCGCATAAATGTTCCCTAAAGCCAATGGAGCAGAGTCTTGGCATACTCATATGGACAAACTGATGCTTTGCATTGGAAAGTAGCGTCACCTAAAGCTTAAGGTAATTATCAGAGAAAAACTTCCTTGAGGCATGATTTGTTAGACCAGTGTTTCTCAATGACTGGTCAGTGGACCAGCACCAGTCCCTGAGATCTCCCTGACATCGTTTAGAAAGGCAGCAAGCCGGTCCTTGGTATCAAAAAGGTCGAAAAACACTGTGTTAGACTGTCCCCCACCTTGGCTACTAAAATATAACTTACTCCTGTGATGAACTAATAGAGCTACCTGTGTCAGCTCAAAGAGGGTCTGTGCTACTGTGCTGATCTAAGCACTGCTGTTGACCCCTTGTGAGGGGTCATGACATGAGCATCACCGGGGATTTTCCTACACCCTGCCAGGTGGAGTGTACAGCTCCCCAGGATTTCTCCAGCACCCCCACACACCCCTATGATCAACTAGTTACATGCAATGTTCCTGTTGGGTTCTGGGAAGTGCACTGGTAAAGGACCCTCCCCCAGCCTATGAGGAGGATCCACTTGGCCCGGGACTCAAATAATGATGGGGGACAATGGGAAAAAAATAACAAGGACAGTTGTTGCCAATTTAGTCATTGATTCGAAATTTGAATTAAATCAAAACATTAATATACACTTTAAAAGCATACACAGTATATGATAAAATACTTGTACCTGAAAAAGCATAATGGGTTTGAAAAGTATGAACAAAGACTAGCTTCCTCACACTGCTGCTGTTTTTTATGACAATGTTGGCGCATCCGTTTTAGTGATGTTGGCCAACCTTACCATTTTAAATTATGAATTGTAAGCAAGGTCTGAGTGAGCTCTCCCCTGACAGCTAGTGATGAGCCAAAGAGTGGGGAGGAAAAGCCCCAGGACCAGAGTGTATTTACATGAACACACCTACTCTGCCTAGGTATCCAGCAGACAGAGCTGTATTGCCCAAGTGATCAATTTCAGCTGGTGTTGGGTTACAAATAACTTTAGTATTGAATGTGGGGGTAATAAAATGTTGTTATTGTATGAGTAAAGGGCAGCAGAACTGTGCTTAGCCTGTCCTGATTGAGGAGGTCACCCTCAGTGCTTAATTTGTGCTGATGAATGCACCGATGCAAATGGGCGTCAAGTATTAGGTCATTGTGGTTATCTTCATGTCAGTGGTAGGCCAAAAGATTATTTTTAGATGTTCGGGTTATAGAAGACACGTTGGCCGCATCTGTGACAACTCACATTTTAGAAGAATTAAATGCTTGTAAATTGAACCCCAAACAGATGCTTGTGCATTTGATGGAGCTGCAAACTTATCTGGAAGACATGGTGGAGTACAAGCTTTGCTCAGAGAAAAGTGTAACCCTAATATCTCCTATACAAGCTGCAGATGCCATCTACTCCAACTAGTGCTAGTACGAGCTGCAGAATCTTCAAAAGACATTTAAAAAGCCTTACATTTATGTCTTCATTATACTTTTTTTTTTAAGCAAGAGTCCAAAAGGATTGAATGTCTTGGGAAAAATAGAAGATATACTGGGACGGAAGTTCAAATTAGTCCAACCTGGAAAAACCTGCTGGATTTCTCATGAGTGATCTTTGGCTGTTGTCTTAAAATTACTGCAACTGTTATTACTGGCTTTGGAAAGTATCTGCCGAGATGGGACGGATCTAAGTAGTGAGGCCAGTGGACTACTTTTTCTACTAAGTTCAGAGAAGACTATGGCCATTCTTTCTCTTGTAAGTCTACTTATGAAACTACTTGGGTCATTAAACAATGCCATGCAGGCATGTGCTACAAAAGTAGTAGATCTTTGTCCAGCAATTGTAGCTACTTTGGGATCAATTAGAGAGATATCCACTGAAAATATACTGGAAGACGCAAAGACTTCAGTCCAGAAGTTAACTAATGAAGGCACTTACACTGAATTTTTAAGTGAAGAGGACAAGAAGTGTTTGTTAAGCCAGATGAAAAAGTACACAGACTTGATTCTTACAAATCTACAACAGTGATTTCTGGATTCTACTCAACCTCTGCGTAGCTTTTACAGATGGCTATCTTATAAAACATTGACCGTGGCGTGGAGTGAGGAACTATCAGCAATGAGGCTGCCATGTGATCAGGACCGACTAGAGAATTTGAACACAGAGTGGAATGTCATACAGTGAATTAAGATTTGACTTCAACTTCTTCATCACCACCACTAGTGGTTTGACCCAAACTTTGTGCTATGTTTCCTGGGATGAAAGAAATAGGAATACATCTCTTTCTACTGCCAGTCACAACAGCTATAGTTGGCGACTTCTGTTCAATGGGGAAAAAGAACACTCTTCTGCCTGATCATGAGCATATTATGAAGGACTGGAAGTACCAGATACACGAGAAGCCACCAAAGATGAATGCACTGCATTCGAGAAGTTCATTAACGGAGTTGTGCAAAAGTACAACAAGAAACCAAGAAGGATGTAACTGTAGTGCTTCTTAGTAGACTTGAATAGCTAACTTTAATTTGTGCAATGACTTTAAAACATGAGTTAAATCTAACAAAATGGCCATGAAACATTTTTCAGTTTTTATTATGATGACATATAACTCACCTTTGCCCACATGGTCTCACCCAGTGGTCCTCACCTCCCCACCCCACCCCAATTTCAATTCCTGGGGAAAACACTGAGTATCACAGACATTTGGTTAAAAGAGAGTCATCATGACAGCTACGGTGGAGCTGATACTCATCGTAAGCGAAGATCACAAGCATTATATAATTTAAAAAAAAAAGAAAGAAAGGGGAAAAAAACCTTACTGGGGCCCTTACTAGAGATTCTCTTTTTCGTCTTTCTTTCAGTATCCCCCATACATACTCCATGAGCTGGGTAGGATTTTTCTCCCGGTCTGTAGCTACAGTAGTTTGGGTTATTATCAATGGCTGGAATTTTCATTGACATTTACTTCAACAACTTTGTAGCCAAGACCTTGGTAGCTTTCTTTTGTGTTTCTCTTCTTTAAGTCATTTCCTGCTGCATTCATCATGACCTATTGTGTATCATTTCCCCATGACTAATGTACACAATTCACTTTGGCCATGCTCTTAAACTGTTCAGAAATCACGTTTGTAACTAGTTTCTATTATTTGCATGCTTTTATTAGCATGAGAATATCAACAACTGAGAACAAACAACATTCCTTTAAAATTCTCTTTTGAGAGTAGCAAATTTTGGAGGCAATGTCTACAGTATATAATTTACAGAATTACTGTAATTGATAAAAAGCAACAGAGGGTCCTGTGACACCTTTAAGACTAACAGAAGTATTGCAGCATAAGCTTTCATGGGTGAAAGACTAACACGGCTACCCTTCTAATACTGTAATTGATGTTACTGTTATATTGAGAGGTGGATAGCTTCTGAAGCTCTTTATACGACGTATTTGTTTTAAGAATGCCGCCTTCTCTATCATAATGGACCAAATCTAAAACTGTCCTTCATCAATGACCGAATTCAAATAAGTGGCCAGGCCAAGTTGTAGAGAACTTTTCATTTTTACATTTTACAAGTTGATGGATGAAAGAATTCTGATTAAATAGGAACTAGCCCAACCCTTTATCCAGACAATGAACTCAACAGGAGTCTTTTTGGAAGTGTGAAATGTCACACATCCTGGAGTAGAACTACCTTGAAGACAAATTAAGCACTTCAATGCTACCACCAAATAGCTTAAGTGGTAGGAACTTGTTCTTTTGAAGCAGGGAGCTCTGAGTTCTTTCCCTGCTACAACCACAAAGTGTCCAAAACGAGTACTCTCAGATATTCTAATATAGAAGTGTTAGATGACCATGATTTAATAAATAGTGATGTAATCTAATAAAATGGCCACCATAATATTATATGTGCACATGGCACAATAAAATGAAGGGCTAGTACCTTAAATTCACCTAGGTCCTTGGTTTAATTTTTGCTGTAAGATATATTCATGTTTTTAAGATGTTTAGTGAATTGACATACTGCTGTCAACTGTATCTTAGAAAAGACTGTTCCAAAATCTGCTTTGTTTGAAATGAATGTTGTTCATTGACTTGCATACAATAATTGGCACTATAATTTTATACCTGTCAAAATCTGATGTACACTGTTGCCTAATTGCTATTTTGTGTGCACATTAAGGTGTAAAGTCAATTTAACTGCTTTTGTAATTCAACGAATTCTGCTGTGAGGCTACAGAATGATAAATGCAGTTATCACCAGACTGCAATTTTGCTCTTTTTTGGATTTACTTACCTCAGATATCATCTTAAGGCAATACTGGACCTGATCCTGCAGGGTATTAAGCACCACCTGGCTGAGCACCCTCAAAAATCTGTTGACTTCAGTGAGAGTTTAGGGATTCCAGCACTTCTGAATGGATACATCTCTTGCATGATTGGACCCATGGTGACATATTTTTATTCTCCAAGTCTTGAAGACCAAAATAGTTGTGCATTACAGGCAAGAGTAATGCTTTCTACAAAGAGCTACCCTTAAAGTCTTCTCAGAAGATGCAGAATTCAGCTATCCACTTCCCAACTGGGGTCTGGTACTGACTATAGAAGATCAGTATTTGTATCTCTAAGCTGATTTCCTATTTTTCACCACTCAAGGTGGAATTAGCTGTGCTGGTGATGATCAAACATTAAAGCTCAACATGGTCTGGGATTCAAAAATCAGACAAAACCATGGATCAAAAATTGCACTGAAGTGAACCTCAAAAGACTTTTAAACGACGTATTATTTAGTTTTTGATGCATCTTCGCCTTTTGGTTTCTGCTGGGAGCAGAAAATTGGTTTTCAAAAAGACAGTTCTCATGGTATTTGTAACCCATGCTGAAGACAGAAGTACCAGACACTTTGCAGAAAGCCTCTTTTCTCAAGACACCACTCGAATTACTAGGTCAAAGAACGTTGGGCTTGTATACACAGTGAGTTACTGTATGGCAAAAAGGGACTTTCACTGTGCAACAAGCTGGTGCACTGTAGATTCACAGCCTAGTTGTCATGCAGTAATTTGTTGAGTAGACATGACTTTAAAGTGTAGACAGGATCAGCCATTTGATTCAGATAACCATCTGACATGTGGATGCTTACTTGAATCAAATGGCTGATCCTTTTGGGATTTTCCCATTACCAACTTTGTGGTAAGGCACATCTAAAATCAAGAGATAGTTTGAATGGGTATCAAGGGTGTTGGGAACTAGAGCACAACTTCACCTGCCTTACACCAAATATAGTCTTATTCCATATAGACCTTTAGCAAAAAGGTCTTACTAAGTGGTATGTATGAAATGTTGGCCAAGATCATTTCTATTATGTCTATTTTCTTATTCCATGCCTCAGACTATAAGAAGGTTCTCATCCTGTTTCCATTAAAATCAGTGGCAAAACTTCTCCAAAAATGTTTTCTATTATTGATACTTTTACCTGAGCCATGAATAAAATTAAGGAAGTTTGGAGGGCTACCATTAAATTTCATGTGTGTGCAAAAAAACCCAACACTATTTATATGTCCTAATTTTTCAGTGTGTTTGTTATTTTTAGAAGAGAAAACATTCAGTACATTTTCAGAACTTTTGCCTATGCTTTTATTGGCAATTGAAGTGGGTTGGTATGGATCCAAGATATAAAAGTAAAGAGATAAAGAACTTATAAAACAAAGAAAGAAATCTTATCATCAACAGGTAATAAGCAGTGAGGGCACCAACTCTATTGACTAGGGAACAGTACTACACTGTACCACTTGTCTGGGTATACTGCAAGAAAGACTGGAGACTTGTTATGGGTTTTAATCAGGCTGCAACTTTATTATATAGATGTCTGGGACTACCCGGCAGATTTGGAGGGGACGGGGGGTTGGCTCCTTGACGTATCAATCATAGGAGTCACCAACCCCCTCCCCCGCTCTGTTCCTTTATCTAGTACCTCCTTTTAAGTCCTTTACCAGGCCATTTATCTGGTCACTGGCTGCCCTCCTTATGGAGTACCTGCACTGAACATCTGCCCAACCTTACAAAATGAGTTGCGACATATGGCCTACCACCTTTTCTATTCACCGGAAAAGGTCTTCACTCACACCCGCTGTGGGGAAGGGGGAAAAAAAAGAGACTTGCTCCACCCGGGTTTTGTACCTTTATGCACATTCCTGGGGGGAGGGGAGGCAAGTCATTGCTGCAAAACTGACCACTGACACCTTTTTTACAGCAGTTTCTGACCTCCTTCCTCCCCACCCACAAAGCAGAGCTGCCATTTCTTGGGTAAGCCCAGACAAATTCTGGCACAACCCCTTGAGTTGTGGTGCAGTCCTTTGCAAACCCACAGCTCAGCAATTTACAGCAACTGTTAGGGGGAAAAGCAAACAACCAAGCTTGCATATGACAGATCTGTCTTGCATACAATATCTAGGGGGGAAATAAATGTTATGCAAATTCACAAATTAGTCTCTAGAATTCTAATATGGCATAAGTTAACCTCATGTCCAGCAAAAGTTATGATAAATGTCAGATGGAGACTTCAGAGACAGATTTGATTTAACTAGTGGGCACAGGTGTCTAAGCAGCTGCGCTTTCCAGCTTCTGTGCTAGATGAGACTGAATCTAGCTAAAAATGTTGCTATTGGGAAGTTAAATGACATTCAAAAAATATTGCTTTTCTGTCCCTGATGTTTCAGAGATTGTGCAGCCCAAAAATTAGGTTAAGCTAGAATTAATTCCCCCTTCAATTTACATCAGATGTGCCTGTTGCAGTAATCCATTTTTCAAATGCATGCTGTAATGTTTAGTATTCCTAGAACTTCTGACTTTTGAAGGGTTAACCCTGTGAAGCCTTCTGCTGCCATGGATTGTACTTTGAAGCCTAATAGCTTCAGTTGGTTTGAGAATCATAACTTTGATTAGCAGCAGTTATATACTGGACAAGTTGTGTCAAATGAAAGGAGGTCATTATTAAGAATAGAAGGAAAGGTGCTGGAAATCAGTCAAAATGGCTGAATAAAGCTGAGTTAGCAGGCCAGTCAGGAAAATAAAGGTCAGGAGAGAGAGGCTTTAGATCTTCATATCACTGCAAACAGTGGGATCACTAGGCTCTGATCAAGCATGACAGTTCCCAATGATAACTAAATAAAGCTACATTATTATTTCCAATATGCCATCAAGGTGAGTTTGTGGCTTGCTCTACACACTTGCTCAAGGGAGGAAGGTCATGTAAGGCAACCCCTTTTGCAATACTGCAGGGGCTGCCCACATTGTGGGTTACAGAGTACGGGAGGGAGCAGCCTCTATGGGGCCACTACTTACCATCCCACACAGGAGGATGGGGAGCAGATGAACAGGTGGGGGCAGAACACCTTAACTTCACCCAAAATGTGCCAGCCAGTGCAGTTGCACTGGTGCAGAATGGGAAGTAACCTGTGCAGTTCTAGGGATGGCGTAGCTTACTCCCTCCCTGCAGCAAGGAGGAACCAGGTTCTGTATTGTGACTTGAGGGACTGAATTGTGACCTATCTGCCCCTCGGCTTGCATTAACTCCCTATTTGACAGTGAGTTTGTAGAGGACTGAGCCTTTGCTTCCTAGAACAATGAAGAAGAAGAAATAAGTTTTTATGTAGGTTGTGGAGTTCCTGATTGATTGATTATTTTAATGCTGGTGGGATTTTTATTGTTATGGTTGTATTAGTATTTATGTGTTAGGATGCTAACTGCTCTGTATCCGCATATTTTTATTATTTAAAAGCTAAATAAGCAAATGCTTAATAGTAAGGGGTAGTCCTCTTTATTTATCTAAGGCAAATTTGACCTTCCTCTCCCACCCCCAGGATAACGACTGTTTACCCTGTTGGGTTATAGACAAGGCTAGGGTGGCTAAGGTGCTCCTAGCCCCAGCACAAGGCAGAGCCACCTCAAAGATGCTCTCTTATGGCAGTCCCGCAGGACTCTGATAGCAGTTAAGTGAACATGCAGCGATAGTGGCTTCCCAGCTTAAACCCTCTTTTGCCACACCACACCTGGAAAGCTACAAAGGGACATATGAGCAATGCATAGAAGTGCGTAGAAGACTTAGCTGGCCTATCAGTCTGTCCCTGCAGAACTCTGTGCTGGATTTACAGACAGGCTCCACCTATAACATTTGGATCCAGTTCTCAACCACCACACAGTTTAGTGGTGATTGGATGCAGCGTTTTTGCTGGTAGAGTTAGAGAGGGGTACCAGCCATGCACTTTGAATGTGGTGGGTTTGAGTTCTGAAACCACCCATATTTCAGAAGTGTTCAGTTCTGAGGGTTTGGCTCAGGCTCTCTCTACTTTTACTGCTCTACTCTGTCAATCATATGTATATAAAAACCAACAATATACCAATTCCATGAACAAATATCAATGTAAGTAAATGTAATCATCCCAGGTAAGTGACATAGACCCTGCAACCATTCCCTCATATAAAAGCCTGAGCAAACATATGACCTTTACAGCATGTCCTGAAGACATTCAAGCTCTGTTGAAAATCTTGGCAAAGCAATTTTAGAGTCAAGAGCTCTCCAATAAATGCCCTGGTGCCATTGTTTTGACATCTAGCAACTACTAGTTATGACTCCCTAGATGATCGCAAGGTAGGCAGAGACAGAGACGCATAGAAAGCTAAAACCTGAATCATACAGGTACTTCTGACTATCCACAATGTCAAACTACACCTAACGCACATTGCAATCTTCCTGATGTTATTCTGGAAAAGACCAGGTACCAAGCCAACTTGTACGTCCCTGTCTTGCTCCCAATATACATACATTCTCCTGTCAGACAGCCTTCGGCTTGATTAGAGCCTGAATCTATATGGAGACTGTTGACATTTTAAGAATATAAGAACAGCCATACTGGGTCAGACCAAAGGTCCATCTAGCCCAGTATCCTATCTTCAGACAGTGGCCAAATGCCAGGTGTCCCAGAGGGAATGAACAGGTAATCATCAAGTGATCCATTCCCTGTCACTCATTCACAGCTCCTGGCAAACAGAGGCTAGGGACACCATCCCTGCCCATCCTGCCTAATAGCCATTGATGGACCTATCCTCCATGAATTTATCTAGTTCTTTTTTTAACCCTGTTATGGTCTTGGCCTTCACAACATCCTCTGGCAAGGAGTTCCACAGGTTGACTGTGTGTTGTGTGAAGAAATACTTCCTTTTGTTTGTTTTAAACCTGCTGCCTATTAATTCCTTTTGGTGAGCCCTAGTTTTTGTGTTATGAGAAGGAGTAAATAGCACTTCCTTATTTACTTTCTCCATTCCAGTCAATAATATCTCCCCTTGGTTGTCTCTTTTCCAATCTGAAAAGTCCCAGTCTTATTAATCTCTCCTCGTATGGAAGCCGTTCCATATCCCTAATCATTTTTGTTGCCCTTTTCTGAACCTTTTCCATTGATTTTGAAGATGGTAAAAGACCAAAGAAAAAAGAACAACAAAAAGAAGAAATCAAACTTCTACCCTGGACTGACTTTTGGACTGAAATGAAGTATGGCAAGATTAAACACATGCGCTCACTCCTATGGGAAATCCACTGCCAAAACAAATCCTGATTTTTATGGTAAATTATTTAAGCCAACTCAATTTTATGTGAAACTGTAAAGCTGCCAGAAAGGAAAAATTTAAAGACTATAATGGACAAATCTTGGTACATGTGGAAAGAGAGCTTTTTAGAGACAAGCTGACAGTTTGTGTTATATTGAGGAATAGATAATGAATCACCAAGTTTAGAGACCACCGATGTATATTGTGAGCCACTATATTCGCAGCATATCACAATATTAACTTTTACATGAATATTTTATTCAAATGTTATTCCATCTCTTGGTCAGCTTAGTGGTTTTGTTCTTTTACCCTGGGGAGAAAAATAATACAAAGATTTCTTTTAACAAAGACCCATAACAACGGAGGAGGAAAAAATTAGCTGGTGCCTTCACACTAGCAGTGAATAGTGAACCAGAATCACATAAGTAATATGCTTAGAATTTAGGGGGCACATCTCTATGGGGTGTGCAGGGCTTTGGCAATTTCATGAACAAGGGCATAAATTAGGGTTGCCAGATGTCTGGTTTTTAACCAGAAAGTCCAGTTGAAAGGGGACCTGTGCAGTGTCCAGTCAGCACGGTTGACTGGACACCAAAAGTCCAGTTACCGCAGTAACCACTATTGGCCTCTGCCACTGGGAGGGCGGAAAGAGCAGCTACTGCTGGAGGAGTGAGGATCCTAACAGTGCACAGTGCTTGAGGAGCAGGGCCAGCAGCTGGGCTTGTCGCATGTGATGGCCCATCCTGCCTTCTCAGTCTTCCAGGGCCCCGGTTCTCTCCAGCCCCTCACTCCCTGTTCCCGCCCCGCTTCATCCCTATTAGGCAGGCAGGCTCCGCGTCAGCTCCTCCCACACTGGCTCTGCAGGTGGAAGGTGAATCCTAGGGGAGGGGAAGTAAGTGACAGGGGGGCTTGTGGTATTCGATTTTGAAAAAATGGAAAGTTGCCAACCCTACCATAAATGTGGAAGGCATTCATAGACCATGGTAATAGGGACCATATAAATGGTTAGGCTGATAGAATGGGAGTTTTATCTGCATCAGGATTGCAAGATTAGGCCCAGATTAGGCCTCTAGTTGTGTAGCTGCCCACTGCTCTATCTTTCAGTGCCGTGAAACAAACATATAGCAAGGCCATGAGCTAAACGCCTGTTTGATAAGTTAGGCCATCAGAAGAAGTATGAAGTTGTTTTTGGTTAGCAATGCTATTTAACTATATTAGCGTCTCTCTGTTCTAAAAAACATTAGCTGCTGGAGAGCCATTTGTTTTTAAGTTTAAAACTATTTTCTTTTATATTCTTTGGTACAATACAAAGTAATCTTTTCTCTGTGTATTTGTAGTCTTAATACATTTAAGCAATTAATCCATAACGTGACAAAGGCAGCATGAAAACAGACATGCAGCTTAGTTTTAATAAGCGCTAATACATTTATGCTGTGTTTTGGCAGACCAGCCTTCTACAAACATTTGGCTTCCCAGAGCATATCTATGAAAATTAACGATCTGTCACCAGACTTGCCTATGTTCTAATGAAGTAGTTAGTCAAGTATGAGTGAAGTCAGTGTGAGAAGCTGCCTTCTCCCATTCACGATAAAGCCTCTCTCCCTCCAACAAATTAAATTAGGTGAGTAAAAATTTAATTACTGCTGTGCACCAATTTTGCATTCGTGATCAAATAAAAGTCTTTGTAGGGTTTATAGTAAAGAAGTGGGAGAGACACAAGATAAGCCAAGCATTTAAATGCATTATAAATGATTGTTGTTTTCTCCAAGCAAAGTGCTCACGGAAAAAAGTTTTCCCTCTCTTTCTAAAATAAAGGAAGTATTTTCCAATAGCCTAGTGGCACCATTCCCTTTTCAAAACCTCAACCAAAGGATCTCAAGGAGCTTCAGATATTCTGATATCCTTGGAAAAAAGAGACTGAGCATGACTCAGCAGCTGAGCTAGTAAACTAGATTTGCTGTTTTTTTCAGAATGGGAGCTACATTTCTAAGTGTTGTACTATGTCTAAGCAGGGAAGAATCAGAGCAGCATTAGATATTTCACTATATGGGTGTAACTCCAAACTCTGTTCTAACTCCATCCAAAAAACCTGTGTCATCTAACAGGGGGAAAGCCAACAAGTTCCAAAAAATAATATATACAAACCTTGAATGACGAGAGTCCCCACCCTGTTCTGAACAGCGGGCAGGTGGCTGGTCTGGCCGGAGCCACGAAGCGGGGACTGCGGGGGGAGCACACATGGGCACGCAAGATTGAGGGCTCAGTTCATAACTGGCACATTGTCAAAGCCCCGTGTTAGCAGTGAGGTGAGGGAGACAGAGGGGTTGGAAGCCCATGAGGAATATTCCTCAAGGAAACACGCTTTAGTATTAATTACAAAGAGAAAGGCACAACTAACCGGCCATTTTTGCTAACCTGCACTAGATATTGGCCCAGGTTCACACAGGGTATATTCCAGCTGGGACAGAGGGTTTTAGAGGGAAAGTCCCCCTGGGGGTGGGTGTGAAGAGTTTTCCTGTATATAAGGACAGTGTTTTCCCCTTTTGAAATAGATGAATATAGACTGTATACCTTGTGTTATTTTTACTTAGTACATTAGTTGGCAGCCGGTTTCAAGCGGAGTGCCCCAAGGATCAGTCCTGGGGCCGGTTTTGTTTAATATCTTTATTAATGATCTGGAGGATGGTGTGGACTGCACTCTCACCAAGTTTGCAGATGACACTAAACTGGGAGGCGTGGTAGATACACTAGAGGGTAGGGATCGGATACAGAGGGACCTACACAAATTAGAGGATTGGGCCGAAAAAAACCTGATGAGGTTCAACAAGGACAAGTGCAGAGTCCTGCACTTAGGACGGAAGAATCCCATGCACTGCTACAGACTAGGGACCGAATGGCTAGATAGCAGTTCTGCAGAAAAGGACCTAGGGGTTTCAGTGGACAAGAAGCTGGATATGAGTCAACAGTGTGCTCTTGTTGCCAAGAAGGCTAACGGCATTTTGGGCTGTATAAGTAGGGGCATTGCCAGCAGATCAAGGAACGTGATCGTTCCCCTTTATTTGACATTGGTGAGGCCTCATCTGGAATACTGTGTCCAGTTTTGGTCCCCACACTACAAGAAGGATGTGGAAAAATTGGAAAGAGTCCAGCGGAGGGCAACAAAAATGATTAGGGGGTCTCAAGCACATGACTTATGAGGAGAGGCTGAGGGAACTGGGATTGTTTAGTCTCCAGAAGAGAAGAATGAGGGGGGATTTGATAGCAGCTTTCAACTACCTGAAGGGGGGTTCCAAAGAGGATGGAGCTCGGCTGTTCTCACTGGTGGCAGATGACAGAACAAGGAGCAATGGTCTCAAGTTGCAGTGGGGGAGGTCCAGGTTGGATATCAGGAAAAACTATTTCACTAGGAGGGTGGTGAAACATTGGAATGCGTTACCTAGGGAGGTGGTGGAGTCTCCTTCCTTGGAGGTTTTCAAGGCCCGGCTTGACAAAGCTCTGGCTGGGATGATTTAGCTGGGAATTGGTCCTGCTTTGAGCAGGGGGTTGGACTAGATGACCTCTTGAGGTCCCTTCCAACTCTGATATTCTATGATTCTATGAACTCAGTCCTCACGAATAAGTGTCTGAATGAGGGCGGCCAAAAAACAAAGAATTTAAATTTCTCAAAAAATGTTACAGAGAGTCCTGTGGCACCTTTAAGACTAACAGATGTATTGGAGCATAAGCTTTCGTGGGTGAATTCCCACTTCGTCAGACGCAACGGTATTCACCCACGAAAGCTTATGCTCCAATACATCTGTTAGTCTATAAGGTGCCACAGGACTCTCTGTTGCTTTTTACAGATCCAGACTAACACGGCTACCCCTCTGATACTTCAAAAAATGTTGAGGTTTTAATATGTGGTTCCATTCCATTGCAGAACATAACCAAGCCCAAGTGTTTATTAATGGTAAATAGCCTGGTTTTCCACATGACATATTGTCCAGTTTCACTTGCAGAATGACAGCAGCAATAAAAATGTTACAGCATTAAATTATATCTTGTTTATTAAAATCACCCTACTTTACCTACTATAGAGCGAATGTTTTAAAAAGGACAGTTGAACTGAAACTAAACTAACACACTTAACATATCATTACTGGCTGAAAATAGAATTCAGCTTCATTGTGATCTTGCAGTCCTTACTCAGGCAGAAACTCTCTGAGTTCAGTAAGGCTTTTGCAGGATTAGGGCTCCATTTATTTTGCTGGTGGTGTGATCTCACTACCAAACAATTTCGAGGTCTCCTTATGTGAGACTAAAGTGTCATCACTCTAATCTTTCGTGGGTAAGAACCTCACTTCTTCAGATGCAAGTAATGGAAATCTCCAGAGGCAGGTATAAATCAGTGTGGAGATAACGAGGTTAGTTCAATCAGGGAGGATGAGGTACTCTGCTAGCAGCTGAGGTGTGAACACCAAGGGAGGAGAAACTGTTTCTGTAGATGGATAGCCATTCACAGTCTTTGTTTAATCCTGATCTGATGGTGTCAAATTTGCAAATGAACTGGAGCTCAGCAGTTTCTCTTTGGAGTCTGGTCCTGAAGTTTTTTTGCTGTAAGATGGCTACCTTTACATCTGCTATTGTGTGGCCAGGGAGGTTGAAGTGTTCTCCTACAGGTTTTTGTATATTGCTATTCCTGATATCTGACTGATTGCGGCTTTCTTTTTTTTTTTTTCCGCCGCTTGGGGCGGCAAAAATCCTGGAGCCAGTCCTGGCTACGACCATGTCAGACAAAAATCAAAAACCTGTTCTCTTATCTTAATCTCCTAGTATTCTTGCAGGTCATCTTTTTTTAAATGCATATGTCAAAGAAAGTACCAATGTCTCGTGCCAGGCCACAGCATAGTGAGGAAACTCGTTGACTTCTGATCACAAAATGACAAAGCTTACACCACTTTTGCTCTTACGCCTTAGTGTTAAAAGCTCAGTGGAGCTTTTTCATGGATAGGCTGTTCCTCCTTGTGCTTCACTTTTTGCCTGTTTATCTTAATTTCCATTTGTAATCAATATATTTTCAGATGTGAATCCATTTCTTTCCATGGTTATCATTTACTGCCATGTCCCATGTACTGCTGCATAAACCTAGTTAACATACTATTATACCAAGGTGTTTGTACTTAGCAACAAGATCACCACCCAAATCCATCAGAATAATCCCCGCCGCCTTTGCCCGCTCTCCCATGCATCGTGGCATAGGTGCATCATATGCAAGTTTCACCTTTTAATGCTGGAAGCATTAAATACTGGACTACATGGAGTAACAGCCATGAATAGTGAACATAGTGAATCCTGTCAAATGTGCAGAATCCTTATCGGAAGCTGATTCAGATGATTAGATACTGAAAATTTCTGTCGGTACATTTCTATCAATCATTACAAGGACTTCTGATTGCTTAAACTGCCCATGGCTTAGAAAATGTTTCATTTAAAAAAATACATTTGTCTTTAAAAACAGCACAGTACTCCATTATCATGAATACATTTTAAAAAGAATAACACTAATGAGATGAAAAGAACATCTTACTAAATCACATTCCTTAAACTTTATAGAATTGTTTTCAATCTTCTTTACACAAATGGAAAAGGAGAATTAATTATGCTCTGGATATATATTTTCTGTCTCTTTGGCCACCTCCTTCCATCATCAGAACTCCTCATTCCCACACAAATTACATCTGGCTCTACCTACGCTGGTAAAACTCTTCTCGCCCTCTTCCACTTTCTCTGCGTTGGCAACCTAGCGAAGCCATGAAACAGAAGCCTAACAGAGGTGGTACGTGTATCTTCCTAAAAGGCTTCTTGCTTCCTGTTTCATAACTTAATCACACCCCCTGTTCCTTCTAGGTAAGTTATGCAACGATTCAACTCTTCCCTCAGCAAGGATAGTGAACTGAGCTTCCTTCAGCAGTTCAGTTAGTGGTAAATTCTAGGCAAGTCCATCTGATTGATGTAGAATAACACGGAGCTCCTTTGCAGCAGTTTTTCTTGGTCCTTCTATAATTCTTTCAGGAAAGGAGGATAAAGTAAAAGGGACATTGTATTATTGTTATTCATAGTATCTTTGCTGAGAAGTTGGCAACCTACAACATTAGTCAGTGTACCATTTCTATACATAACCCTTGAAATCAGACATGGCAAGATGGAGTTCATGCTTGCCCCAGTTGACTATTGTCCTGCAAAGACATATAGCAATCCATGCTTTAATTGGAAACTGTGGTTAAAGCGAAGAACTAGGAGTCAAAACTCTTACATTTTTATTACCCAACTCTGCCAAATGTTGATCAACACATTTACTAACCACTATCAATCTCTCAAACAGTAAGTGTAATCCAAAGTACTGTTACTGAGGTGGAGCACAAGGTGCTGCAGCTGTTTTGTTGTATAGTAAACTAGAAAAGCAGGAGGTCTTCTCCACAACAACAGAAGAAATGATAGACAGCATGCAAAGTCAGATATGCTTCATGTTCCAGAAACAAAGAAAACAGAACCCACAGTGACACCAGCCACATCTCTCTTCTGTGACTTCCCCTCTCTCACTATGTTTAAGTCTAACAAGGCATTGGGTTATGGACCAGTGCATTCAAAAACAAAAGCTTTTCTCTCTTCCTGGGTACTTCCAGTCAGATCATACATCAAATAAATCCCCAGAGACAAAGTGAACTCTCTCAGCCTCCAGGAGGATTTTCAATAATAATACAAATGGTTTTGAAAGCTGTAAAGAAAAACAAACCAGTGTTAAATGGTTATTTGCACTTTTCCCGTCTTTGGTGTGAGGACTATAGTTATACAATTGATATCTTGCTTTCTGTGTACCTATGCCTTTAAATATCCAGGATTCTTGTCTGAAGAGGAAGTTACCATTTTGTGAGGCAGAGGTGAGGCAGCAGGTAAAAATAGGAGACACACACTGTGCTCTCTCTCTCTCATGGAGGCTATTTTAGTTCCTTTTTGATTTGTCAGCACCCTTACAAGAAAAAAAGATTTTTAACCTGAAACTATACGGTTCCTTTGTGTCAATGGCAAACCAGTGACTTTCAGACTGAGTCTTGTGTTAATGAGAAAAAACAGAAAAGCATCGTATTTCCTTCTGTTAGTGTGTTGTGGGATTTGGGGGAGAAACAGTTAACCCAGCAGTTTGAGAAGTTGCCCTCTCTCCTTTATTTTTCCCTATTTCTAATGAGTTAACCAAAAATGTTCCTCAATATATTTTTGTAGACTATGCTGTCTATTCACCACTTAATAATTCAAAGCCATTCCAAATGGCTTCAATGGGAGTTGCATGTACATCAATGAGATAATTGTGATTAAGCCGTGCAAGCTTCCCCCTCTCCCTCTCCCTCCCCTAGCTTCTCCAACCTAATATGGGCCAAATAAGATTGGGCACTAAAGTGTAGAATTTGCTGCTTGCTCAGTGAGTTCAATCTGGATGATGCTCTCACCATTCACACCTGCCATAAACAGCGTGCCCTGAGCCTGAACAATAGAACATATTATAAACAGAGCTGAATGATTAGATTTTCAATAGTTTGTTTTATCATCATTGTTCAATAGGCCTTATTTACTGCACATTATTCAACCTCTTCTCTGAATGCAGACAATTAATTCCCATATTGGCTTTTCTATAGTGTTCATCACTACACTATCTGAATGCAGCACATACATTAATGAACTTATTTTCACAACACTCCTGTAAAATGAGGTGCTATCATCTCCATTTTACAGATGATAAACTGAGGCACTGGGAGATTAAAGTCAAAAGTTTCTACTAATTTTGGGTGCCCAATTTGAGACTCCTATGACTGGATTTTTCATTTAGCATTTTATAGCACTTTATATTTTCAGAGCATGGATCCAAATTATTTCTGTTGTAGCAGTAAATACTCAAGTCATGCACCCATAAAAAGAGAAGTGCACAACTAGTGACCAACTTTGAGAAGTTTGGTTTAAGTGACTTGCCCAGCATCACATAGGAACTTTATGGCAGAGGCAGGGATGGAATCCAATTCTGCAGGATGGTATTCAACGTTCTTCACCACAAGATCCCTCTTCCTGGAATCCCCTGCCTCATTCATACCTTCCAACTTCTGCAACAAATGAGGCAGGGGCCTACAGCCACCAGCCTCTTTCACTGCACAACCAGGATTCATCCCCAGAGCATGGTCCGTCTTGTGCATTGACTGAAGCTGGGGTGTTGTGAGAAAATTAGTATGTGATCATGTTACTAAAGACTGTCTTGTAATGCATACGCACAAGGCCATCAAATTGGCTACTTGCATCACAGCAGCCCCCACAGTAGATTTGCCCACTCCAAATTGATTCCCGACTGACCGGTAGCTGTCTGGCGTTGCAAGCTTCCACAGGGCTATCGCCACTCGCTTCTCAACTGTGAGGACTGCTCTCATCTTGGTATTCTGGCGTTTCAGGGCAGGGGACAGCAAGTCACAAAATTCCATGAAAGTGCCCTTACGCATGCGAAAGTTTCGCAGCCACTGGGAATCATCCCACACCTGCAACACTATGCGGTCCCACCAGTCTGTGCTTGTTTCCCTTGCCCAGAATCGGCGTTCCATGGATAGAACCTGCCCCATTAACAACATGATCTCCAAAGCACCGGGGCCCGCGGTTTGACAGAATTCTGTGTCCGTGTCCATGTCCATGTCCTCATCACGTTTGTCACTGCGCTGCCGCCGCCGCTGCCTCCTCGCCTCGTTTTTCTGGTCCTGGCTCAGCATAAACTCCACGAGAACGCGTGAGGTGTTTACAATGTTCATAACTGCTGTCTTGAGCTGAGCGGGCTCCATGCTTGCCGTGGTATGGAATCTGCAGTGTTCACCCAGGAAAAAAGGCGCAAAATTGTTGTCTTCCGTCCGTTGCTTTCATGCAGGGAGGGAGGGAGGGGTGAGGCTGTACCCAGAACCACCTGCGACAATGTTTTTTGTCCCATCAGGCACTGGGATCTCAACCCAGAATTCCAATGGGCGGGGGAGACTGCAGGAACTATGGGATAGCTATGGGATAGCTACCCACAGTGCAACGCTCCAGAAATTGACACTAGCCCCGGTACACAGACGCACACCGCCGAATTAATGTGCTTAGTGTGGCCGCATACATTCGACTTTATACAATCTGTTTCCCAAATTCGAATTATATAAATTCAGATTAATCCCGTAGTGTAGACACATACCCTAAGAAGCAGTTGGCTTTTAGCTCATACCGCAGAGGCTCATGCACTAAGCTCCAGAAGTCCCCAGTTTGATCCTGCCCGCCAACAACCGAGGTCTTTTGGAGTTACACAAACATCAGGGCAACCAGTCCTTTGTGCTTACACAGCAGTGAAAACGTGGCAGTGATGGTAATGAGATCTAATATCCTACAGTATCTCCAGCAACAAGAATATAGCAGTCCATTTTTCAAAGTGGCTTCTTTGTGAATATGCTTTGTTGCAGCATGAAAATAACCTCTCCTTTCAATGGCTAGCTCATTTTTCACATACACAAAAACAGAATTATTTTTTCAAGCAGAAAGGACAGTTGTAGCAGGGAACATGAATTACCAAAACACAACCAAAAACTAGTGGTTTTTAATTCTATTGCCTAATACCCAGCCTGGGAATCAGTGTATTCAGAGAATCCTATAAACACTACAGTGTGGAACAGAAATGAACCCCTTTGCCAGTATGGTTATAAATTTTCATCACGCCAAACAAATGGGCAATAGTCCAGAGCTGGAAAAGTGAATATTTAGGGCTAGATTGTGATTTGGACTACATGCCTATGCAAGGGAGTAAGGAGATGGAGGAGGGAGGGAAAGAGAGAAGAGAGAACCATCCCCCTTATATCACCAAATAGGCCACCCTGGACAACCAATTCTGGGTGCCTAGGAATGAGTATATGTTGCATGCCTGCTTACTCTTATTTCCGAATTTAAATGGGCTGAGCCTTGGCCTTACAGCCTGTACCCACTGAGGAGATTACTAGTCATATTCAGAGCAAGGGGGCAACAGGAGATGAATTGTAATTTAGAATCACAATGCCTCCTGGAGCAACTTCTGGCTCAGGGTTATGACTCTCATCACAGTGAGTCTAGCCCTTAGCAAGTTCTCTCATGGCTCACCAATGAATTGCAAATCTTGATCTGACATTCAGAAGTTTACAAGCTTTATGATACAGCTTGCTTGTAGAGTGCCTTATGCTCACCTCCTTAAGCCTTGTACTGTATGCAAATATAGGCCTGCAGTTATTCTAACAAGGTGTGCGAAGTTATGCGCTACAGAAGCTGCAATCAGATCAGCTGCAGTTAATGACACGGTGATAAGTTACCAGTTGTTGCTTCAATAAATACATTTTATTAGTTGCATGGTAGCAATGCCTTTTTTCCAGGGTTTTGCTAGGGTTATAAACTGTTTTGAATTATTTATAAAGGTCATTGCATGTAAAGTAAAACAGCTGCTTAGATATATAGGGGGAATCACATATCCCTGGCAGTTCAATTATCAATTTTGTCTTAATGATATTTACTTTAAAGGCATTTTATTCTGATCTTTTTTTCTTCGCAGTGGTCGATGTCCCAGGTGGAATCCAAACATGGCCTATTCTCTGCACAATTTCATTCCTGACCATAGCAGCCTATGCAGCTGTTTTTTAAAATGCCCCTGCCATTGAAGCAAGGACCACTATTTAGTAAGAGCAATTCAGTTAAAGCTAGAGAATACCCCAAACCAGAAACTCAAATTCAAACCCCCTCAAATTTTGGAGATTGAAATTTAACTCCCTGGAGTGGGGTCCTGGCCCTTACACTTGCAGTTTCAGGTCAGGTCAGTCCGAACGCCAGGATGGGGTTTCTTTTCTTATTCAAATGCAGCTGAATTCTCATGGGATAAACTCATGAGGTTTTAGTGCCTTTCACTCTCAACCGGATCTCCAGCCCTCCCTGCTTCCGTCTCAAACTGAAATCTAGACTAAACCTCAACAGGATCCCAACCCCATCTCCACAGCCCAATTCTAAATAATATAAACATCTACAGAATATTCTCGCGTCTTACAATGCCCCTTCATTTTTTGCTCTTTAATGCAAGTAGACCCCAAGGAGAATAGTAATCAGTCTGTGGTGGTTTTCATCCTACCATATACATCTATGATCAAAACTAGAAAACTCAGGGGAATCAGCTCCTCCAGTTTCAGGAGACTTCTGCCATTTTCCTGGAAAGCCCAAGCTTTGGCACAGCCTAAATGTGCATGCACGGGGTGAAATCTTGGCCCACTGACAGAGTGCGCAGCAAAGAATAAGCCGTGCCTAAAGAGGACGGGGAGAATGGAGAATTTGTGATGCCAGGCTGTGGAGAAATTAAATTTGTTTTCTAACTGGGTGGATCCAATTACTCAGCTGAAAGGAAGCCCCCGGGGCTTTCTAGGAAGAAAGGTATATGGAGTAGGGGTGGGCAAAGTGCCATCGAGGCCACACTGGAGACTGCTTAAAGGAGACAAAACTGACTGACAGCCTAAATGATGCTTTCAAATGCTTTTGTAACCTCTCTCGCCTCGGTATACGGTTTTAGGGAAGCACACACCAGAGGCACTGAAACAAATGTTACCAAGAATTCTACCCCTTAAATTGCAATTTCCTAATGGGCAGAAAGCAATATAATCAGTGCAAGTTACAATATGTTCCCCTGTGGTTTCCGGTTAGCAACGTTCCAGGCTGAGTCTCCAAAAGGGTTAACCCTTAATTCCAAATCAGGACACAACCCACAGCCCATGTTGTTTCAGTTCCCAGCTCCATAAGAATCTAGAGCCTTTCACTTCCTGAATACAGAAAATCCTCTGCTCCAGTCTCAGGGTGCTTGAATGGAAACAGAGGAATTCTCAGCTGGTGATTCTGACCGGTGTGGAACAAAAGACTTTCACGTCCTCTTTCTTGGTTTATGCTCTGTTCCATCACAGTCAGAATTAGACAAAAAAAAAGTGTTCTCTGGTTCTGTTCAAACTAATAGCAGACAGAAGAACTCAAACGTTATAAAACACAGCACAAAACCAAACCTTAGACCATTCATTTAAAAAGGTCTCTAAAAGCTAAGTGCTGTGGAAAGCTATCTAGAGATTTTGGAAACGCAAGAGTAGAATCAAGCTTCCAGAGTTTTCACGGTATTCATTAGACCATATTTCATTCAACAGAAACCCTTTAGAGCAGTGCTTCTCAAAGTCGGGCTGCCGCTTGTTCAGGGAAAGCCCCTGGCGGTCCGGGCCGGTTTGTTTACCTGCCGTGTCCACAGGTTCGGCCGATCGCGGCTCCCACTGGCGGCGGTTTGCTGCTCCAGGCCAATGGGGGCTGCGGGAAGCAGTGCGAGCCGAGAGTCCAAAGATTCCCCAGCAAATGAGAAGAGGAGACATGGGATGTGAGTGCAGCAAATCAACTGTAGGAGACTTCTTTCAGCATTTTTTTTTAAAGATATACAGACAGACCATAACCCAACATATCACCTTGAATGACTTATTTACTTTCATCAAGTGCGTAGCCAAGATTAAAGTTTTTTCCTTTGAGATTTGTTGCATGATCTCATATAGATCAGGTAGAAAAAGATACTCAAAGGGAAAAAACAGTACAACTAATTTAAAATTAGCTCTATATTTATAGACTATCTTTTGAGTGGAGAAGAGCTTTGAAAAGCTCACTCCTCCAAGGTCTTTGTTGTGGGTTCTAATCCTCCTCGGTTCCCAGAGACATCTCTCAGGAGGTGCTCAGCACCTTGTAGGATTGGGACTTTACTTAGTAAACGACGTAACTGTCCCATCAGAATAAGCACAACACTAACCACGTTGCAAAAAGAATCTTTATTTTAAAAGTACAGAACACAACTCAGCTACACAACCCCAATATCCTAGAAAAAAAAGAAATCTAAATAAAAAATTAAGTATCGGGCATCGTAGCGAGGTTTCCTACCGTAGTTTGTTTAGGGCTAGATCGTGGTATTACAATGAATCCTGAGAAAGGAGTGGTGCGTAGTTGTGCTGACCCAGGAGCCAACAAGGAATGTAACTGTGACTCAGAGAGAAAGAGAGGAACTAAGACATACCAGTCCTATGCCTGACATAACTCACTTCTTCCTATGTGACAGCCCAGCTGTGCAGGCTAAAATCATTGGCTACTGTCAGCCAGTTTACTACTAGCATGGGTTAGGGTGCCTCACTTGTGATCAAAGACTCAGGAGTTGTGGGGAAAGGGGTTAATGAAATGTTTATGCAAAAAAAAGTAAGCTAAAGGGGTGGCCATTATTTTGATGGATCCAGGTCTCCTATATCACAAGACCATAAGAATGGCCATACTGGGTCAACCACTGGTCCTTCTAGCCCAGTATCCTGCCTTCTGACAATGGCCAATGCCAGGTGCTTCAGAGGGAATGAACAGAACAGGTAATCATCAAGTGATCCATCCCCTGTCGCCCATTCCCAGCTTCTGGCAAACAGAGGTGAGGGACACCATTCCCTGTCCATCTTAGCTAAAATGGATCTATCCTCCATGAATTTATCTAGTTCTTTTTTGAACCCTCTTATAGTCTTGGCCTTCACAACATCCTCTGGCAAGGAGTTCCACAGGTTGTGTGAAAAAACACTTCCTATTGTTTGTTATAAACCTGCTGCCTACTAATTTCATTTGGTGACCCCCTAGTTTGTGTGTTATGAGGAGTAAATAACACTTCCTTATTTTCTTTTTCCACATCAGTCATGATTTTATAGACCTCTTCATATCCCCCCGTCATCTCTTTTCCAAGCTGAAAAGTCCCAGTCTTATTAATCTCTCTTCATATGGCAGCTGTTCCATACCCCTAATCGTTGTTGCCCTTTTCTGAACTTTTTCCAACTCCAATATATCTTTTTTGAGATGGGGCGACCACATGTGGGCGTACCATGGTTTTATATAGAGGCAATATGATATTTTCTGTCTTATTATCTATCATTTTCTTAATGACTCCCAACATTCTATTTGCTTTTTTGACTCCCACTGCACATTGAGTGGATGTTTTCAGAGAACTATCCACAGTGACTCCAAGATCTCTTTCTTGAGTGGTAACAGCGAATTTAGACCCCATCATTGTATACATATAGTTGGGGTTATGTTTTCCAATGTGCATTACTTTGTATGTATCAACACTGAATTTCATCTGCCATTTTGTTGCCCAGTCACCCAGTTTTGAGAGATCTTTTTGTAGCTCTTCGCAGTCTTTCCTGGGACTTAACTATCTTGAGCAATTTTGTATCTGCAATTTTTGCCACCTCACTGTTTACCCCTTTTCCCAGATCATTTATGAATATATTGAACAGGACTGGACCCAGTACAGACCCCTGGGGGACACCACTATTTACCTCCCTCCATTCTGAAAACCATTTATTTTGTTTCTTATATTTTAACTAATTATCAATCCATGGGAGGACCTTCCCTCTTATCCCATGACTGCTTACTTTGCTTAAGAGCCTTTGGTGAGGGACCTTGTCAAAGGCTTTCTGAAAATCATATCATATTCCAACCCCATTTTTGGTTCTGAGCACACAATGTCCAAATGACTGCAAGAGGGCAGAATTTGCTCCACACTCTGTAAAGAGCTTTGGGAGCCTTAGGTTTTTAAAGTACTTACAAGTTATTATGGTTATATTTTATTTCCTCAACATAAAGAGATTCAAGTGAAAATTATAGGGCTAAGTTATGTTCTAGTTTTATTTAACCAAACAGGGGAGCCAAGTATCATGAGATTGGCTTTAAAACCATGAGATTGTATTTTAAGTTCTTTTTATTTGTCTTCTTGTTTCTGAGCTTTTAGGACTTTAGGACAGCTTCTCTGCAGCCACATGGGCTACAAAAAAAAATTACTTTATAACAATGCTCAAATTAGCAACATGACTCCAGGAGCTCAGGCCTTGAGAAAATGACCAAATATTACATGAAGCACAACAAAAATGGCAAGAGTTGGCAACAATGAGGCCCCTATTCCCTTTGCTCAACTTACATGGAACTTGGGTTCAGATCTGGCAGAATGGAACCCTGACTTTCCACACACCCTCTTCCCTGGAAGTGGGTGAGGAGGAGGCCGAACCTGGTGGGGAGAGGATGACTATACTCACCGACCACAGTAGTGACCAGGTGCAAAATGAGTGGGGAGGGGTTAAAATAAATACTATCAAGTGCTACAGTAACACCCTTTTCTGCCCCGCCTCCTTCCATCACCAGAGCAACAGAGAGCAAAAGTGTAACTGCAACTCAGAGGGATGTCTGGAGTACGTTGCCGCCCGTGGATATTCCTGAAGAGGAGCATCTTATGCACCACCCATTACACTGGACTGTGTCTAAAGATGCTAAATAGTAGGACATTAAGTTTGAATTTAGGGGCCTCATTTTTAATGGCCCCTAATTTTATACCCACAAACCAGGTCAGACATTAAAATACCACCATCTGTGCCCACAAGTAATTCACCTACCATTTTATGCCCAGATTAGGGTATCTCCCTCCCCACCGCCCAAAAAAAAAGTTTGGTCCACACAAGGCAAAGCCTCACAATGGAGCCTCAGCCCTCAGTAGCACTGCATACAGCAGATCAGACAGTGTTTGAGGATCCCCACCCTAAGTGAAGTATAACGAGAACCCCGGGTGTAATTTCATCCTTTCCTCGGAATGTCCTTGTTTTTGTGGATTTGACTCAAACTGTGAATATTATCAAAACATAAACTTTATGCTTTAATTTTCTCCACGGTATTATTTTTTAAAGCTGAGAAAAACACAGTACCTAAGAAAGCATTTAGGAATGTGAAACAGACCATAAATTTGACTTTAGAACTGTACTTCACACATTTACAGTGCTATCTGAGTTCTTTAGCATTCCCCACATACTCTGAAAATTGTCCTTGAGACAGGGAGGCTAATAGAGAAGAAAAGTGATCTTGTGCGTAAGGCACCCAACTGGGACTCAGGAGATCTAGGTTCATTGCCCACCTTTGCCAAAGACTTCCATGGTGACTTTGGGAAAGTCACCAACTCCTGTGCCTCAGTTCCTCATTTGTACAATGGGGACAATACCGCTCCCTTTCCACCCTTCTTTATTTAGATAGCAAGCTCTTAGGGACAAGTGCTGTACAGTCATATAGTGAGGGACAATGCTAATCAATAGGGGCCCTGATCTTGGTTGGCGCCTCTCAACGTTACTATAATACAAATAAATGATTTCCTTTCAGAAATAACCTTGGGTTATTTCAATCTCTACAGGGCTATCTCTGCAGTGGTCACTTTTTAGCACCATTTTAGCCATTACACTTTGTCATAAAAAAGAGATGTTTGTCCCATTTTTAAATCCCATCATATTTAACCTGTAAACTGTAATAGCTCCTTTTGAGTCATTCCCATCTTTCCAGAATAATGCAATGTAAATGGCTACTATATACTTGTTTGACTATATTTATTTAAATTCAAATGTAGGCACTTGGAGGTCTCATTAACAGCCTAAAATTATGCCCCAATTTCATAAGCGGGGCCTCTGTATGCAAAACTCAACAGGGAACAGAACTGTAGCAGTTCATCTAAATCAATTTTTCTGCATTATTTTATAGTAGCAAGTTCTTTATTACTGGAATCTATCTAAAAGTCAAAGTTATTTGCTCTCAATGTTCAACATCTAATGTAACCATCTTAATACTGAGCTGGTACAGAAAAAAGTCCCTCACATATATTAATAGAAAAATAATTATGTTTTACATTGGAAATAAGTGTCAATAAAATAGTCTAACCCATTCTAGTTGTCAATAGCACTAAGGTTTATAGCCACTAAACAGACCAGAGGATGACATCATAACATAAGCATTTGACCAGGGCCAATTCCATCCAATTCAGGGCAATGGCACATGTATACAAACAAATGCATTAAAAGTAATTTTTCATATATACACAATGCACAACTAACCCCCTACCCTACAGCACAATCTCATTCTGAGATGACTTCCTCAGAGCCTGCAAATGGCAGGTTAGTTGGAAAGAATCACTCTCTTGTCCTCTTGTTAGCACTCCCATCCTCCACTCACACATGCACCCAGATTGGACAGACATGGGTGAGTGAACTCAAACTCCAATATCCTGAAAGTTGACAGTTGGCACACCAGCATAATGCCACCTTTCCCAATAGCAAAATCTTCAGAGATGATTTGGTGGGAGAGGTATGTTCTGAAATAGTGAAGGTTTTTTAAATGGTTGTCAGAGTCTATGTAAAGAAAAACTGAGTTGAACTGAACTGTATAAAAGTCAGGGATGCTGAATTCTCCTACTGTACTACAGTAAATTCTTAAATACTAATCATTGTTAGCTCATAAATGCAAAAAACATAGAATGATGCACAGATACAACATAATATGATTTTTAGTGTCTGATCCTTTGATTAAAATGGTTAACAATACGATAGTAAATAATGTACTGAAACTTACATGAGACAAAAACAAATGCACTGACGCTTTGCCCTTAAATATTCTGTCATAATGAGGCATGCGTAACAACCTACTGCCCTCCAGTGGTACTAAAAAAGAAAGGTCTTTATTTTTTTGTAATGGGTTGAAAGTGTAACAAAATTCACTAATGAATTTGAGTTTGGCTTATGCAGCACATCAAAAGTTGTGTCATTTAAGTTTGAAGGCAACTGGTCAACTCCAGAACTGAATTTATATGTAACGACAACGTTATTTATTGATAATGAAGATACAGAAAAAGAACCGCGGTAAAATACACGAAGTGGTCTGCACATTAGTGGGGGAAAGAGTTATTAAACAGGGACTACTTGAAATGTTTTATGATGGACTCAAGACTAATCATGAAAAAAAGCTACTAAAGCCCATTATTAAGCTTCCACAGCTTCAACTCAAAAGATATGCCATTACAAATCATACCTGACCTCCTAAATAATGCATTTTGGTAGACGGAAATTATATACCAAGTAATAACAATTAGACAAACAGTAGATCAATGGACAGAAATTTTACGAAGGATCTCTTTTGGCATTGGAACTGGGTATTAAAACCATATCTGTTCTCATCCTTTTGATCACAGAATTGTCTAACAAGTTTATATATTTTGCTGATAAGTAACATTCAGTTATTTCTTCTACTCAAAATTGCAGCATGAAGTTTGGTACAGGATACAACAATGAATAAACACCACCACCACTTCAGTTACTCATCCAGAGATTTTTTTAAATATGTTTTCAAAAGTGTCTAGCACATTTTAGGGCACTTAATTAGATTAATGAATAAAAATAATAATACCCTAGAATCCAATTAAGAATGCACAAGGCCTAATTCTCATTTACTCTAAGGTCCCTTTGCAGTGCTCTAGCATTGTAAAGAGATGTGAAATTAGGTGCAAGTATCAGTCAGGATCAAACCAATAGGATGCATCCAAAGCCTAAGGAACCTGAGATTTTCTAAGGCTCTAATTCAGCACACTAGTATTTCCTGCTTGTTACGTACTAAGGGCCAGATTTGTCAAGGTATTTAGGCACTTAACTCCCATGGATTTCAAAGGCAATGAGGCACCTAAATACCTTTAAAAATCTAGCCCTAAGAGCCTTCACAGTATGATGCTGCTGTCCCAGGGAGGAGTTTCACACGTTGGTAAAACAAATAAATAAATAATCACTAAGTTGGTCAGGATTTGAATTTTGTTGTAGTTCTTGAACTGGGGACAAGTTTAGCTTCAGTGCACAGTCCATGTAGCTATGCCATGCTCCGGAGAATTCCACCGGGCATGGCAGATGAGTCCCAACTGCAGCCATGCGGCTAGTGTAGCTCCCAAAGCCACAGCATCCTTGCTTTGTGGATCTATGCAGCAGCATATCCATCAACCAGATTTCTGCTCTGCCTAGCCTATGCCATCATCAGGGCCGGCTCCAGGGTTTTGGTCACCCCAAGCAGCCAAAAAAAAATAAAACAAAAAAAAAAAGCCACGATCGCGATCTGCAGCGGCAATTCAGAGGGAGGTCCTTCGCTCCGAGCAGGAATGAGGGACCGTCCACCGAATTGCTGCCGAACAGCTGGACGTGCCGCCCCTCTCCGAAGTGGCCGCCCCAAGCACCTGTTTGGTAAGCTGGTGCCTGGAGCCGGCCCGGCCACCATCCCGATCACCAACTGCAGAAATATCATGTGCACACAGCACACACTCCCCATATCCTATCTCTGGTGCCACTGAACAAGAGAACACACAAGTTCCATTGTATCTGGGACCTCTGTGCCAACACAGATTGGGTGGACATGATTTGCCCCTTGGAACAACTGAAATGGTATGTATAGGTATTATAGATTTTAAATACTTCGCCTCCCTGAATCACCTAATACAGCCATCCACATTTCTGGTTGAAGCCAAAGTTTTGTTACTTTTGGGTGGCCATTATGGCTAATTAAACAGGTTACCTAAACCCAGCATTCTCAGCACACCTGTCTGCACCCTCCAGAGAACTGTGCACTCGTGACACTTGTATCCAGTAGTTACTTCTCATTTACACCAGCATGAGTGCGATCAGAATCATCCCCCTTGAAACTAATGCACTGCAGACAATGGAGTTACAGCAGGGATGATTTGGGTTCAGCAAATCCCAAAACCCCCATGGCAACATTCTAAAACCTTTCATCACTTCTTTGGCTGTCTGTTGCTGCACTGCACAGTTCCCTTGGATACTGATGTTACCCATCATGTGCTTCTGCTACATTAGCCTGCTCCCTTTGCTAACGCTCGGGAAGATGTTGGCAATCTGTATTCAGTTGCAGAAAGCAGCTCTGTGGTATCAAAAATCTCTGGCTCGCTGACACAGAAAACACATTTTGTAAAAAAAATCCCCTCCAGTGAATTAGAAATTTCATCAAAGGAGCAGAGAAGTGTGGTTACTCTCCTCTTTCACTATACGTTCAGTGGTGCCATCTAATCTCTCAAGCGCTCTCTGCCTGTATGTGCTTCATTCTAAGTATTGCAATATACTTCAGGTGCTCAACCCCTTCCGCTCCAATATGACCCTTCCTCCTCCTGGTGACGGGGAAGGGAAAGCAAAGCAATCAATGCAGGTCTGTTTTTAAGATAGAGTTGCAATGAACAGCTTTGGACCAGATTCTCTAGGTGTGCATCAGCAAAATTAATGTTGTGCTGTTGTAGGCTATCATTATTATTATTATTCACCTTCAGCTGTGCTTAGAGATCACTGTATATGGTGCACCTTATATCATTGCTTACAAGTTGTTCTCAGTTAGTAGCCACATACCCCTTTCTCGTGCAGTTTTTAAGGAAGCTGCTGTTGTCTGTTAACGGAGCTTTGCCATGCACGACATGGCGGAATGTACCGTAATTATGCGATAGAGACCATGGTTTCTATCCAGAGTTATATGGCAGCTTGTGTAGCAGTTAAATTAAGGGCTTGGTCATTCCTTTTAGGCACAGCTGGGCACTGTAGGTGCTGCAGAGGTGCACAACCAAAGAGGCAGCATCTGGAGGCACTCAGAGTGTTCCCAGCCTGCAAGAGAGAACATGCATACTCATACACTCTTCCATGGGGTGGGGAGTGGTAAATAACTCTTCCTCCACCCTGTGCTCTGCCAGCTGGTATGTAGTGGGGAAAAGAGCTCTGTATTCTCCCTGCCTCCTTCTGAGCACAATGCAACCTTGGGGACTAAGGGAGCAGTCCCTCTGCACTGCAAGTTATGACATTCGGTTAACTTAGGCCCTGATCCTGCTAACACTTATGTACAAGCTTAACTTTACCCTTAGGAATAATCACATGACAAATGGCACCACTACTCCTGTAAGTAAAGTTAAGCACATGCATAAGATTTTCCAAGATGCCTAACTTGGTACACTATAAAAATCACGCACACTAGATCAATAAGCACTTGACAGTTGGGATTTTCATCATCATGAACAAAATGGCTATTGTTAGAAGTCTCTGGATAAAGAACAAACACTTAAAAAAGATATCTACCGGTTATCTTTATAGCAAACACGGCCCATGAAGAGACATCCTAACTGCCAGCTT
The DNA here is from genome assembly GCF_013100865.1 of Trachemys scripta elegans. NCBI lineage: Eukaryota > Metazoa > Chordata > Testudines > Emydidae > Trachemys > Trachemys scripta. The sequence continues at coordinate 15,673,460 of NC_048304.1, read as the reverse complement.
CCCCAGCGTTAACTCCTTTGAGAAGACTGTTCTGGACTTTAGGTGCACACACTTTGCTGTAAATTCCATAATAATGTTAATAACCAGGGCAGCTTGAGTAAGTGAATACAGAAGCTCACTAAACTGAAGAGAACTGTTGCCTTTTTAGGGTCAGAAATCAAGTTAAAAACAAACTTTGTGCCTACTTAGTAACTGCTGATTTCCAGAGCCAGTGGTTGGCATAAATAGCCTAAGCAATTGTTTAGGGCCTCAAGCAGCAAATGGGGTCCCCTTTGAGCTTTTTAATATGTGGTGGAGGGGGACGCAAAAATATTCCTGCTTAGAGGCCCCCCATGGGCTACCATCACCTCTGCTGATTTCACTTGAATCATAACTACAGGCCAAAGTTTCTTAATTTGAAATATTCATGCATCAGTGATCTAAGTGATCTCAAATGTTAGCTTTTCAGTGTCATTATTACATGTGTTTCTATTTTCACTGTGCTTTTTCAAGTCCACATGATTGTCCCTTTGGTCTTTCATTTCTTCCATTAGTTCTCCTGAACATGAATTGTTCTGAAAGATCACCAGTAATTCACATACATTTAGTCCTGTTACTTTTCTTTTCTTTAAAAGGAGCATGATAATCGCAAACTGCAACTAACAGAGCTGAAAATAATTCCCCAGACAGTTGCATATTAGGAATTAGATTAGAATGAGCCCAATTTCTTTTTAAATGACCTGATAATTTGTAGAAAAAGATTTAAGCATCTTAAATTTTCATTAGTAGAAAATGTAATACTGCAGAAAACTATCTTTCAGAGTCTAAATCCAGGATGGTGGGATAACCAGGATCTACACAAGTCCAGATTAAGGTATAGGCCTATAGGTCTGTGACTAGAGCCCCAAATTCTGGAGTCATGTGATCATATCAGAATTTTATCCTTCACTAAAAAAAACCCAGTAAGTTTCTAGTACGCATAGGTGTGAAGAAAGTCTTGAGAATATGACCTGGATGGAACCAAAGCAGTGGTATCTGCCTGGTTTTGAGATTACCTGAAGCTGTAGCCTGGAGACAAGGATAGCCCCATGCAGCTCTATGGAATGTTAACTCCAGTACCTTATTGCTCTGGGGCTAACAGGTCATTTGTCTGGTTTTGAAACCAGACAGTACTCTTTTTGAGTTGTTTGAACCTCATGTGGTACAGAGACAAAAAATCAGACATGGTTTTGTTTGGTATCAACAGGGAATGCCATTTTGAAAACAGTGCTGCTCCACCGTGGCCGTTGTGATCTTGCACACCGGCCGAGCAGCGTGCTCTTCAAATTTACATCCTCCATGTGGCATGCACCATACATGTGAAGTCACACCAGCGGGGGTGAGGTCACACTGCCCAGGGTGGACCCACAGTATTCCCAAAAGTGCCAGAACATCCGGTATTCTGGAAATGTGTAAGTGGACATTCTATCTGCAGCCTTGCCACTACCGCCCCAGCATAGGAGGATTCCAGGTGTGGCAGGAGAAGAGTAAGGTGTACCCAATCAACACCCAAATTGTATACATCCTGGCTCCTGGGCTAAATTACCAAGGGCCACCCATCTCTCCAGGGTCAAAGATGCCCCCAGCTACCATGCCTTGAAGAGGAATAGGAATCTATGCCACTGCACTACTTCTCTGGAAGAAGATGGGGGCTTGGTAGAAGATGGGTGTCATGGTAAACCTACAGCTACGAGTTGCCTTAATTTAGCTCTGGGAGCAAATACTAAATCAAGTGAGTACTTAGTCTGGGGTTTTTCAGTCAAATGTGATGGCTATAAGACCCTTGTTATAACTTGCAGCTAGACCTCAAATATAGGAGGTTAAATTAAAAGCAGTTGTGTTGTTCTTTTGTTAAGGCAGGGAGAGCTTGTGTTTAAACATTACTTAGCTGTAACACAACAGCAAATGGAACTTGGTATTGACTCTAAGCCTGCAGCCCCTGGCATCCAGAACCCCCTCCACCACCCACTTCCAAAATGGAGGATGCCTTCTAGTCTCTGCCACCATACCCTTACATAATAGCAGCTTCACACACACGTTAATGTGGATTTAAACTGACAACAATTGGGAAAGTTAGAGCACACAGAACCACTCCTTTCTGGGACCACGATCCATCAAAGAAGTTAACTACATGCTTAACTATAAGCATGTGGACTATGATTAAAATTAACCATGTACTTAAATACTTTGCTGAATCAGTGATTAAGGCCCTAACTGACTACACACTGCATTATGGACCTATCAAAGCAACATGTAGCAGTACTGACCCCTCTCAGATGAAAGGGGTATTAACCTTTTCTGAATGTCAGGTGACTGGGTCCAGGAACCAGAGTTCAGTCTCTTACCAGGCTTGCTGTATTACACCTTCAAGCGGAGGGCCTGAGTGTAGCTGTAATTTTGCATGCATCATTTATCATTTGCACATGCATGTCCATAGGAACTATTATTTATTTGCCTAAAAAAAAAGTTTCCATATGCAGCATCTACCATTTACATAAGCAAGTAAGTGCATCCAAATGATTGTGCACACAGAATTGGAGGCCACGTTTTGCAACTTTGTCCCTAAAAAACACAATATGCTATTACATACCACATATCGGTGTTGCAATACTTAGACAGAACAGATGAGCAGTCTTATCATCTGATGCTGTCTGCATTCATCAGGTTAGCTCAGAACCTCAATATAATTCTAAATAAACTTCTTAAAATTAAGCTTTTTTGTTTGTTTTAAGGCAGCATGATTAAGAGATCCCTTTACCTTTGTGGGAATAATGCTGTTTACCTCCTTTGTAAAGTGCTTTGAGATCTACCAGTGAAAAAGAGCTTCATAAGAGCTAGGTATTATTATTACTGAGCCAAAAATACTTCCAGGCTAAAAACCTGTGTGACAATTTACCAGCCAAAATGTACTTTGAGCAGCTGAGTTATAAACCCCTTTAGAATCAGAACAGAGATAGTTTTTCAGAACTTGCACTTCCAGGGCCAACTATAATGAATTGTCACTGCAGCTGTGGCACAATTGCTCAGCCTAATGAATTCGGACGTGTTTTACTGTTAACCTGTAGTATTGGCAATATTGCTCATAGTCCCTTGGTAGGCTTGGGAGGTTTATAAATATATGCAATCATCATGTATTTGATGAGATTCAATTTAAACCTAGCGAAAAAAAACCCCTTTCAAATGAATCATCTCTTATTTATCATTTAAGATGATACAGCCTGCGTGTCATAAACTCTCCTCTTCTTTCAGATCCATTGCTTCCACATAAATTAAATCATTCATTGCATACATCCAAGTCAGTTATCCTTTTAGAAAGCCATATTTTAGAGAAAGCAATTCTATCCGGCCATTGTTATATCGCCTAAGCTTTTAAAACCTCTGCTTTCACAGAGGAAGACTTCAGGTGTTAACGTCAACAACTTTAACACCTTGGCAATGGCTTGGTTTATAAAAAGCCGTGGTGTCAGATGACAAAGCAAAGAGTCACCGGACAGAAATATAATCATAGAAGGTGTGGTGTTTGCTTCCTGAAAAGACCCGGTCCAAAGCTTCCACTGAAGTCAATGGAGCTGTGATGATTTACGCCAGCTGAGAATCCATCCCAGAGTTTTCCACCCAGATCAAGAGCAACGCATTCATCAGTCTATAGAGTGTCCGAGGATGTTAGGAGGAAAGGGTATAACCCATAGGCCATTTGTTGACAGTAGAAAGTCTTTATGGCCGAACCTCAAAGAATTAATTAAAAGCACAGCTCAAGAGAAATAATATTATCCTAATTATGCTTTTGATACACACTGTGATATTCACATTTCCTCCCATGGCTAAAGTTCATTCAGACAAAACCAGAAACCATACAAATAACTTATCAGAAAAAAAGCTGTAAAGTGTAATGCAGTGAGTAAACCTATATCATTAGGGGGAAAATGCAGTTACCTTCCCAGGAGAATTCCTATTTAATGAAGTTAGAGAAGAACAATTTATCAAATGATAAAAACATCCAAATGAAAAAGGAAAATGACACATTCAGGAAGCTGTACAGAGCAGAACATACTGGTTATCTAAAATTGCAAAATCTTGTTTCCAATTAAATACAGAAGGTAACGGGAGGGGCTAAGCCTTGTTCCGGTTGCTGGGTAAACAGCCACCTTTCATTCAGGATAAACCTAACGAAGCCATTAAGCTCTTTTATGTAACCAGGTAGCTGAAACAATAGGAGTAACATCCAAAACACAGGCTCATGGCAAGGCTTAAGTAAAAGCTAAACCATGTGACCCCAGAGTTTCCCCAGGGCATTAATTGGTGAAACTTGGTTTGTGACAGAAACAGCAGAAAGACCAGAAAAAGCAGCGTGAGACAGCAACAAGAAGAACCAGACACATACGCACTGGTAGCGAGGCCCTGAGAAAAGCTTTTGGGCTGAGTGCTGGCTGACAGAGGCTTGGAGCCAGAGAAGACCCATGCCTGCTGAAAGTGTGGGGGGCACAACTCTGGAGAACAGCTCGAGTCATACCCTCCCCAAGATACTCCCCCAGAAAGCAGTGCTTCCCTCACCCCCACCCCTGGAAAGCAGTGACCCCTTCCTGCAGCTCCCAGCTGTTCCTCCTGCCTCTCTCTGCATGGCACAGCTCACCAGCTCAGCTGCCCCACAGGGAGGGGAACTGGCTACACCACGTGACCAAGCAATTGGGGGGGAAGGGGACATGTGATCCTGCATGCCCCCCCACCATGCGTTGCCTCTGCTTGGAGCGGTGAGCAAAGAAACAGTCTCCCATTTGATTCCTCCTGTGTTCAGAGACACAGGACTTTGTACATTCTTTGTAAATAAACAAGACTTTATCAAAGATATCTAACACAATCATTAATCTCTCCTCCTAACAAATAACCTGCATAACCCTGAGCTTTGAATAACCACTGGGATCTAAAAGGGGTAACAATACTGGAACTGTACATGCTCTGAAACAAACATGCACATTATACACACAGGCAATTTATTTGTAGAGGCAGGCCAGATGTGGGACAGAATACAGCTGCCCAGGTTTCCATTTTATTTTCTTGCACAAGCAAACTCACCTTGTTTCCTGTACTTGCCCCCTTCATTTTCATATGACTCATGCTCCTGCACCTTTCCAAACCAATATCCTTTTAAAGAGTGAGGCAAACAACAGAGGCTGTGGTGCTCCAGTTTTTGCTATATCGTTGATGGGGTGGTAGATGTTTTCCCTATAACAGTCCTATTAAAAACTCATCATTATTCCAATTTCAGAAATAGTTAAGTGGCAACCAAGTGAGCCATGGCAAAAAGGATCATTTTAGCCCCATAATTCTAGTCAGAGATGCAGATCCTCTGGTGCCTGTGTTATACTTCAGACTTCTGAAAAGAGGCAACCACAGGCAGCTTTCTGCCACCTTCCCATTCCCTCCACTCCTGGGAGTTGCCAAGTGCCAGTTCCCCCCAAGTGTGAGTAATAGTCACTCTAACTTATGCAGACATTAATGTTTCCCTAGGGGCCATTTTGGTGGTCTGGAATTGTGTGTTCCAGGCATACCATGGAATGACCCTAGAATGTCTCTCGCGTAGGTTGAAATGGGACCAAGAGCAGTTAGTTTCCCGTAAAACCTTGCCATCTAATTGCACCATTGTTCCTTGTCTTCCTGTTTCCTTTTCTTTATAAGGGCATTTCTTGATCTCCTGTTTCCATGCCTCCAGTGACCTTGTTATGGTTCCTTAAGTAGCCTCCATGCTCAGTCTAATTTTCTTACATTTGACTTGAGATTAGATCTCCACTCTTGGCCTAAAACTGGCTTTGGGCAAGTCAATTAACCCCAGTGCTCCAATTTTGACTCTGTAATAATACTTACCTAAATCATGGGAGACAGTTGCATCGGGAGAATTAGTTACATAATGGTTATACATGTGCTAAAAACATTGCTTCAAATACATTGTTGTCCAGCCTTTAATTCCCAGGTCCCCTCCTAGAATTCACTTGATCTGGAAATGAATCAGTAGCCACTCTTAAATAGTCAGCACACCCTCTTCCCCTCACATATGGTATTAAATAAGTACTCATGGTACCTACAGTGCTACTCACCTAGTTGCAAAGCAATGACATCAGCAAAGTCAGCACCATAAAGCAGAATCTAGGGGTACATCTACACTACAGCGAGGAGTCGATTTAAGATACGCAAATTCAGCTACGTGAATAGCATAGCTGAATTCGACGTATCGCAGCCGACTTACCCCGTTGTGAGGACGGCGGCAAAATCGACTTCTGCGGCTTTTTGTCGGCGGCGCTTACTACCACCTCCGCTGGTGGAGTTAGAGCGCCGATTTGGGGATCGATTGTCGCGTCCCAACGGGACGCGATAAATTGATCCCCGAGAGGTCGATTTCTACCCGCCGATTCAGGCGGGTAGTATAGACCAGACCTTAGTCTCTCCACTACAAGTTTCAACACTGTGATTAGAAACAGATACTGCACAGCAGACAAGAGGAAGTGCAGTAGGATGTTGAGTGGAATAAGTCAGTCAGTGGCTTGGTAACGATCAGTCTATCAATCGATGGCACCAACCTTTTGTCAAAACTACTAATTATTTGCCTCATGGTCATGAATAGTATCTATTCTCTATACAGAAGGGTAGAATGCTGTTTAGTGATGAATGACAATAAGTGCCCTTAAAGGCACAAAGCAGATTAATGTAGCCTCAAGTTCACAGTTTTGTAACGTTAACATATTTTTCCATATGCTATTGCTCTTTAATGGTAAAAGGTGCCCTTCATAATACCCATCCTCACACTGTTACAGGTATTTACATATTACTCTAACAAAGTAGTTATACCATCATGAGAGAAGAAACAAACTTAATAGTAAAACATACTTCATTCTTGTCTAAAAGAATAAAATAAGAGACCTGTAGTATTTGGTAATATAGACAGGCCTACCAGAGAAGTTTGAGGGATGACACTGAAGCAAACATTTAAGGGTTTGGAGAGAACGTAATGACACTTTAGAAACTTCCAGCAACAAAAATCAGCTGAGCGACTGGAATGAAAGCATAAGCAGATGGAGTTCAAAACTAATAAGTATGCACGTATTGGGAGGGATTCCTTTCCTCAGCCTCTGTATGCTTCTGTGGTAGTATAAAGGGACCAGAACAATCCATTAGCATATTGCGGGGAGAATTCCCCTGGCACAAGCACTGTGCAAGGCTGCCATACACATGTTTATGTAGGACTCTTTGCAAGCCCCAGCGTATGGAGCACACGGGGGGAGGTCTGAGGTAGGAAAAGAAGGTTGGAGTCACAAAGCATACTACCACCGCAGAGAGTCTGGGTGGTGGCGCCACCCATTGGCAGCTGGACACAGGCTGTTATAATTTAGGTTGTGCTATGCTATGCTAAGGAATCATACTAGCCCACAGAACAGCCCAAAGGTGCAAGGTGGCTTAGAGCTCAGGCTATATCTGTGTGTACTGCACCTCCCAGAGGCACATCCACTATATACAGTCCAAACTTACCCTTTACTGGGGGATGTTTACTAATAACTCCAATAACTAAACACAAAACTTCAGCCTAAACTCTCTCCACCAAGCCTGGCTGTTCCTAGGCTCACCCTGTAATCTCCTTTGTGCCAACCCTTAGTTCCCCCTGCCTCAGAGTGACAATTCAACCCTGCTCAGGGCTCCACGGGGCAGAATGCTCTGGCCGCGATCCAGCGAAACACCCAAGCTCACCGTTCATTTCAAACACTTGCGTAGTCCCATTGAAGTTATATTATGCACTTGCTTTGCTGGATTGGGATCCGCACTTGCACGATCAGACCTATCTATTCCGGCTGGCGCTAACTGAATCAATTCATTGGAATGCCAGTATACTCCAACTCCATGGTGAGTTCTAGTACCTGACCTATGGCTCAACACAGGAAACCTGTATTCCTATGTGTGGACCTGGAACTTGCCTCTCTATTAGAGAAAGTCCAAATCATCCACTGTAAACTGTAGCACAGTGGAATCCTCCTATTGTAAAACCCTTTGCACTATTTAAGCCTTACTTAAGCTTCTAACATTAAAAGTTTAAGTGGCACAGAAACCCTCATGTGGACCATCTGCACTGGGGAGAATTTTGTATAAAGCAGAGGTTCACTATAATCAGAAGTGAAATTTACCAATTGCAGCACACTGCAGCATACCAGCACTTTCATTCTATAGGACTATATTAATGGAGTTTTACTAAATCCAAGGTTAATCCTATCGGGTTTCACGGGATACATTAAGAAGTAGCAAAACGCCACTGTGAAATATAAGTTCATATTATATGGAGATATATATGGATTTAATTAACATTACATCACAATTCGATTAAACAAGAACAGAATAAAGACAGTGGTTTTTGATTATCCTAAATCATAGACAATGAGTCATTCTCAAGAAGTAAATGAGAAAGTTTTGCAGCATGATGAGAAAGTGAGTCTTCTAGAGTGTGGGTGGAAATGTTTCATTCTTTAGTAGCAGCTAATGAATAACAGGAGAACAGGTCAATTATAAGGTAGGTGCATTTGTCATTAAGGCCAATAAAAGAGTTTGCACAACGTACAGACTTTAAGGAAAATAATGGGAAAAAATGTGCTGCAGAAAGACTAAATGGCTGATACAATGTCCAGTTTCTTCAGGAGTCCTAATTTGAGACTCAAATTAAAAATAATTCCATGTAAACCAATATAAAACATTTTTCACTGCTCATTTCAGCTCTGATCTTGGCATTGTATTAGCCATAAATGCAAACATGAGTAAGCCTGCAACACCAGCGCCTCATTTAACCTTCATCTAAAAGGAAAATTTCAACTTTTAGACCATTAAATTCAACTCATTAGTGCCATTGCTGACCAGTGACATTTCTTTTGTAGGCAACCTTTTCATCAGAATGAAAATAAGAGCTAGGCAGAGATGTCATAACAGTCAATGGCCACTGCTGACATACCATAATAACAGCTCTTTGGAAGCAGTCTTTTAAAGTCTGCAATTCACAAAATATAATTTGCAGGTAATTGGAGCAGATCTGTCCCGTTTGGGGGGGTGAGGTGGGACTATTTCTAAGTGATGCTCTAAGAGCCAAATTCTTGCATGAATTCACATCCTATGTCATTCTGCTGAGGTCAGCTGGAAGTTACAAGGTGCAAGTATTTGCAAAATTTGACTGATTCCTTTCCTGTTTCTGTTATCCAAGCCCCTCTCTGAGAAAAATGAATCAAATATGTATTAGTAATGCCTGCAAATCTTTCATTACTTCATACACTAATTTAGATAGTATTTTAAAGAAAATTCTATAATCTATGTAAATATGAGTATGTGTATGAACATTTTCATAATGAGATTATACTATGCAAATGAGACAAAAAATGCTATAGCAACCCGAGGACCCCCATTTTGACTTTAAAATTTTCACGGACCCCCAAGCCTGCCCCTCAGGCTCTGCCCACACCCCATCTCTTCCCGCCCCTCCTCTTCCCCGCCTCTTTCCCAGCGTGCCCTGTCCCCGCTCCTCCCCCTCCCTCCCAGTGCCTCCTGCATGTCTCTGAACAGCTGTTCCCCAGCATGCAGAAGGCAATGGGATGGAGGGGGAGGAGAAGTTGATCAGTGGGGCCCGCAGACCCCCTGGAGTATCCCAGTCTGAGAAACACTGAGCTATAGCAAGCCTTAAATTCTCAATGATGGTGTTGGGAGGCCAATGAAGCAATGAGATGAGGAAAGTACCTCTTGCACTCTATCCATGACTGATGCATGGATGCATTATACCTCCAGAGGCACTTATTACCAGTATGTATCCTGTGGCAGCACCAAGAGTTCAGGCATCAGGCCCCCTTTGTGTTGGTACTGTGTGTACACAGAATAGGAAGCCCCACACAGCTTATATTTTGAGCACATGGCACTGGAGGAAGCGTGATGAGAAGCAGAACCTATTATGCTTATTTTAAAAAAAAAAACATCCTACACTCTATGCTGCCCTGTTGGTTCTGTTACAGCACGCACATGCAAGAAGGGCATAGCCACACCCTCACCCAGACATACCCCTTCGGAGGCATTAAACAGTGCCAATAACACAAGCCAGCCCCTAACCTTTACATTCCAAAATGCAAGCAATCGCATTATGTCTGCTTCTTGCATGTACGTATAAGCCACACCCACTCGATCTGTTTAGTAGGGCTGGGCCACTTCTGAGCCTTCTACAGCTTTGGCTAACAAAGCTGGTTCTTTTACCTCAGAAAGTAGAGGCTCATGCTTTAAGATCCAAAGGTCCCAGTTTCCATCCCTGCTGCCAAGAACCCACCCAGGGAGTTGGCATTACAGATGCGTCTTGGGGGAGGGTGGTAGGATTCTCCCTCCCTCGTATAATAGTATTAACAGCTAGTTCTTAGTGCATCAGTGAAAGTAGAGCCATAAATTTGGCCCTTTTAGTTGGGCATCTGTTTAATATTAGATGTTTGGTTTCAAAGAAAATATAATCCTCCTAAATTATTCATCTTTATAACCTAGCACTGGGGATCGTAGAGGGGTTCTGAGGCTAAAGCTTGGATTTCCACATTACAGCATCGTCTTAGACCTGAATGTTTGTATGTATTTGTTGGCTGAAATCAGCCAATCCAAGCAAATAAACATCTATATTTAGACATGAAACACTATTCTTAGCGACTCTCAACCAACAAGGATTCAGTTCCTTTTACCAAAAATACTCAATAGATCATGTTCTGTTATTCTGTGCAGTCAAATTACCCTAAACAGAAACTGATGATTAAAGTCAGTTGTTAATCTGTTGCTGAACACGCATACACATTTGGCGCAGCTGAAAAGATGCACTGCCCACAACAGAACATTTGTTTTTCATTTCTCAATCTTACTTGCACATAGGATTCTATCGTGGCACCACTGAAGTCACTAGGTGTCTTGCAAAAGCATCGAGTTTATATTTTTTCCAATTACTTAAGTATTTACCATTGCCTGCAACTCCACATTAACATGGTTACACAGGAACTGCCATACCGGAGGAGAGCAGTGGTCCATCTAGTCTGTTTCTGACAGTGATCGGTAACAGCTGCTTCAGAGGAGGGAGCAAGAAATACTTGCAACAAGTAGTTATGGACTAACCTGCCATGGAAAAAAATTCCTTCCACCCCTATTAGAAGTTGGCTTATGCCCTGAAGCATGAGAGTTGATATCCTTTCCAAAACGCGCATCTACTATAACAACTCTAGATATTTTTGCCTATTTAAACATCCAAACTTTGTTTAATCTTGCTCAGCTCTTGGCCTCATCATTGGACCATGAGAATATCCATAAAAAAATAATAATAAAACTTGAAATTATGCAGGGTTTATTTGTTTGAATATCTCCATGAAAGCAAGAGTAAAGAGCATATATACAAGAGTTTAGTAAAGCACCACTGCTGCACAGGAGAAATTAAATAAATAATAAAGTGCATCAGATCTCCATTAAATTCTCATGTCCATGTTTTTTAATGTCCTTCTGTTGTTTATTACCAATATGTATATTTGTAGCATAAACAGCAGTGTCTCCCTTGTAATCAGACTTTCTTGATTCATTCAGTGATGCCACAAGCAAGCGAGCATTTCTGGTATAATCATTCTTCTTGGAGCAAAACACGATCTTACAAAGACAGACTTTTGACTAACGTTGAGCAAACTCTTCCAATAGGCCACCCTCACTCGTGCACCCTAGCAGATCGAGTCTCAGAGGCTGTCAGTGAGTCAGTAGTTCGGTTCGAAGGTTGGGTTCTACAGAATTTGAACAAGGCAGGGGGAGGGGAGGCGAACTGCCACACCTCAGCCCCAGCAGGGCTCAGATTCCTGTGCAAACTTTCCACAGAGTGTTTGTTTTCATCTCCCTGACAGTGTAGTCCTGCAAAGTGCTGAGCAGCTCTTAGGAGGCGCTGAGCGCCTTTAGCTGCCATTGACTGCAGTAGGAGTTGAAGATGCTCAACACCTCATGGCATTGGGGCCTAAATGAGGCTCTGATCTAGCCAAACATTTAAACATGTGATTAAGTCCATCTCTAGCCAGCAAAGCACTTAACCATGGACAGGGATGGAAACAGACTAACATTTTCAAAATAAAACAACAATACCACCTACCTCTTATGGAGCCACTTTTCATGAGTAGCTCTCAAAGCACTTGAAAAAGGAGGTCGGTATCATCATCCCCATTTTACAGATAGAGAGACTGAGGCACACAGAAATTAAAATGACTTGCCCAAGGTCACCCAGCAGACAAGTGGCAGAGCTGGGAATAAAACCCAGGTCTCCTGAGTCCCAGTCCAGTGCTGTAGTCACTAGGCAACACTGCCTCAAACCACCTAAGTCCCAATTTGAAAAGTGACTTAGTCACTTAGGTGCCTAAGTGCTATCAGCTTTCAATAAGATTTAGGCTCTTAAGTGCCTAAGTCTATCTGGAAAGCGGGACTTAGGCTCCCTTGACAATTTTTCCGTTAAGCACATGCTGCAAGTTACGCACATGCCTTTGTGCTTTCTTGAATCGGGGCATTGATCAGGAGTAGCGGGAGAAGGCTGATTATAAAGACGCACACACACACACATCCCTTGATTATCAAAAGAGTTGGGAAAGGAAATGCAGAAAGACTACATAGCATAAGAGGGTTTAAGTACAATGTTTTACGATAATATTCCTTGAGTGTGGTAGTGGAGCTTTAAATCTGTAAAATCAGCAAACAGATTATCTCCTGTAAAATAATCCAATGTGCCAAGGAGACCATAAAATTATACTGTGCTAATCTTCAGCAATTACCAATGGATGCAGCTGACATAACATTAACAACTAAAACAGACACCAAGGTCATGAATAGCTCAGTGGTTTGAGTATTGGCCTGCTAAATCCAGGAGTGTAAATTCAATCCTTGAGGGGGCCACTTAGGGAACTGGGGAAAAATCATTACTTGGTCCTGCTAGGGGGCTGGACTTGATGACCTTTCGGGGTCCCTTCCAGCTCTATGAGATAGGTATATCTCCATATATTATTATTATTTGTAAAACCAGAACGTTTTATCTAGGAGAGTCACACTATAATATTCTCAAAGCAAAATCAGTTTGAAGGGTGGGGTCTAGGTTGGGAGATGGAGATAGAAAGCAACAGGAAAGAGAACCCCACTCTTTAACAAAGAAAAAAAAAAAAAACTTTCCAGTTTCTCCTCTCCAAAACTCAGAAGATAACTTTGCAAGTGGCTTTATGTCTTTTTCTTTAGGATTTTTTGTATTTGCATATGAATAAAAAGGAATTCCAAAAAATCAAATAAAAGCTTCTTATAGAAACAAAGGCCCAACAGGAAGATTTAAGCAATTATTCTTAAGCCAAAGAAGCAGTCATTTCAAATAAATATATCACAGCCTCCAAACTATCAGTGATAAAATCTTGTGTTATCTAATGATGACGGTGATAATAATGACCGAGACAGTGATTTAAAATACAACTGTTGTGTAGGGCCTAATTTAAGAAATACAGGTTATTTATTTACACCACTACAGACTGAAAGAGTGTGATTTGCCTAGGTATGTTTATTTTTAGAATTTTGAAAGTTTAGTTCTTAGACATCAATAAAGATTGTAGAAATTATATTAAGAAGTTCTCTTTGTGGCAAGCTGATGACTAATGGATCATTTTAATAGGCAGGAAATTTATAAGCATCACTCTGAATTCACAAAGAAAACAGAGAAAGTAAAGAGATAGGATGCTTGTGGGGAACAAATGTAAAATCCAGGAAACAGCTCTCCTTTGGCATTAAGAGTGCTCCAAGTGCATTTGCTCATTAAGCAATAATACAACTGCCCTTGGCTCATTCTGACTATCCTGGAGGCAGGGGGAGGAGAGACGGGTTTAATTTTAAATATTGCTCAGAAAGATCTTTTTTGCTGAAGAAAAATTCAGTATTAAGCACCCTTTGGAGAGTATGGGGGAAATTCTAAGAGGTGCATCACAGAACTTGCTGCCCAGGGAGACATGAGGCTCACATGGATTTCAGCCACTCTTGTGCCCTCCTGATTCTGAGTTGAGGCCCAAGAAGCCTGTGTAAATTACAGCAGCCTATGGGCCGCATGGCCCAGAATCTCTGCACTGCAAGTACATCAGTACTAATAAGCCATTACGGATGGCGGGGCTAACTCCCTTGCTAAGTATGTTTCAACACCATTGTAAATTATCATTCCGCACCTCCACAGGTGGTTCCGCACCCTCCCCCCCCCACACACACACACAGAGTAATGCAAATAACTGCAACCCTCACACAATTATAAGGGCCAACCCATGGCTCAGCTTGCACTGGGAAACAAAAGAGCATAAGGCAGCCCCTTCTTTGTTTGTATTGGCTACCAAGGTTTCAGCGGGCAGCAGTGCAGGAGGGGAAAGCAGTGCTACCCGTATGCAGATGGGCTGCAAGGGGTGTGGATGGGCAAAACCTTGATTCTATCTCCCCAAGACATCTAGCAGCATAGCTGCTGGCATATCAGAGAACATACACTACAGTACGCATGGAATGGGTTGCACCAGGAGCAGCACAGCAACACACTGCTTCCTATTCTGGATGGGTCATTAAGTCACAATCTAGCCTTACTCCTAATTTTTACTACACAATATGGCATTAAGGGCCTTGGGACCTGATCCTACTCTCAGTGAAGTCTGTTGAGCCTCGTCAGTACTGGATCAGGACCTTAGTACTTAAAGAGCTGTTTTAAAGGGGCCAAAACTTTCAAAGCGCAAAAGTGACCTAAAAAGTGGTTAACACATATTGTGATGAACGTGCTGCCCATTTTCTGTTTTAACCGGATGCATAAAATGGCATGAAAGGCCACACAAATTACCCCTCATCATGAACAAGCAAAAATCGCAGTAAGACAATCACTTCGGGCTGACTTCAAAAGGTCAGATCTTTAAAAATTCTAAATAATCCCATGCCCTTTGTATTATAATGGTATTTGTAAACCCACAGCGCTTCCAGTGTGAAATGATGTGGTTTTATCCATTTGTCTTTCTCAAGCAATTTATTCCAACCTTTTGCAGTCAACTGATAAATTAGGTGACTGTTAATAGCTCTCATTTTATACACAGAAAAGGCACATTTTGATTAAAGTTTTTTTTTTGTTTGTTTTTTTCCCCCTATACATTTGACAAAATTAGGATAGACATTTCTAACATAGGGCATTAAAAGGCCGGATCTTCAACCTATGGAAGTTATGGGAAATAACACTCCTATTGACTTCAATGTGTTCGAGTTCCCAAATCTCTATATATTAGGTTTCAGAGTAGCAGCCGTGTTAGTCTGTATCCGCAAAAAGAAGAACAGGAGTACTTGTGGCACCTTAGAGACTAACAAATTTATTAGAGCATAAGCTTTCGTGGACTACAGTCATTTTTCCGCTGTTTTTCAAAATAGCAAAAATAATGAATGACTGAAAGAAGGAAACTTGAAATCACTTTTTAGAACACTGCTCTACAGCCAAAATGCTTCTGAAATAAATGTAGTCAAACTTTACTAATTCTGGGTCACTGAGAACGAAAATGATGCTTAAAATTGTTGATTGGCTCTAGTTTTCAAGATATGCTATTGGGTCAGTATATACAACCCTTGACTTGGGAATGGCGGAGGATAGGTGAGTTATAAAGGGAAGGGATCTCA
The DNA here is from genome assembly GCF_013100865.1 of Trachemys scripta elegans. Taxonomy (NCBI): domain Eukaryota; kingdom Metazoa; phylum Chordata; order Testudines; family Emydidae; genus Trachemys; species Trachemys scripta. The sequence goes on along the minus strand of NC_048304.1, from coordinate 15,657,755 downwards.
ATTTAAACCAGAAATGACTAAAATACATCTTTGACTGGATCTATGAATAAATCTATGACTGGGTTTGGACAGGACTTGCTTTTTAGGCAAAACAATGAATGATGCAATCTGAAGCTGGTATTGCATCATACATGATATGAATTGCATCATGTTATTCCTAGAAGTCATGGATGATGCGATCATAACGAAGCTTACATCACTCTGCTGAACAAATTGCCCTATATCAGCTCTAGAAATCATACAGTGTCATGCTCTCTTATTTGTCAGTGTTTGATTTTGCAAAGGGACACATTTCTGTTTAGCCAAAGTGAGCAGAGATGCCTCGTACTTGTGTGAACAGTGCAGATAACTTCTGCTATGTTTGTGGTGAAGTGACTTTTGCATCACAAAAGCGCAGTATAACCACTATGGTTAAGAAAGCCTATCACCTTTATTTTGGCTGCAAAATTGGAGATCAGGACAAGAGGTGGACCCCACACATATGCTGCAATACTTGTGCAACAAATCTTCGTCAGTGGTTGAACAGGAAAAGGAAATCTATGCCTTTTGCAGTGCCAATGATTTGGAGAGAGCCAACAGATCATACCAGCAATTGTTACTTCTGCATGGTGCCTCCAGTTGGGAAAGGTGTGTCAAAGAAGAAAAAGTGGACTGTGCATTATCCAAACATTCCATCAGCTATACGCCCAGTACCCCACGGAGAAGGACTGACGGTTCATGATGCACTAGAATCATTCTCACTTGAGTCAGACGAGGAAGAGGATGAGACTTCTGGTCCTGAACCATCAATGTCACAGGACCCACATTTTCTCCCATCCTCCTCCTCTGAACCACACCTCATAACACAAGGTGAACTGAATGACCTTGTCAGGGATTTGGAACTACCCAAGAGTAAGGCAGAGCTGTTGGGCTCCAGACTACAGCAGTGGAATCTCCTGGCAGGTGATGTTAGGGTTTCCATGTTCCGTGACCGTCAAAAGGATCTTGTCCCATTCTTCTTCATGAAAGGTGATCTTGTAGCCTGCAACAACATCAATGGTGTGATGGCAGCCCTCAACATCGTTCACGATCCAGGTGAGTGGAGTCTGTTCATTGATTCATCGAAGATGAGTCTTAAAGCTGTTTTACTGCATAAGGGCAATGTTTTGCCATCAATTCCAGTTGGTCATGCAGTCCATACGAAGGAAACCTATGACAACATGAAACAACTTTTGAGGTGCATAAACTAAGACCAACATCAGTGGCAGCTTTGTGGCAATTTGAAGGTTGTTGCTCTCTTGCTTGGTCTGCAGACTGGATACATAAAGTACTGCTGTTTTCTCTGCAAATGGGATAGTCGTGCACGAGATTCCCACTACATCAAGAAAGATTGGCCACTCCGACAGTCATTGGAGCCTGGGAGGAAAAGTGTTCAGTATCCACTACTTGTTGAATCAAGGAAGATTTTGTTACCACCCTTACACATCAAGCTGGGTCTGATGAAGAACTTTGTCAAGGCCATTGACAAAACACAAGCAGCTTTCAAGTACCTCCGTGGAAAATTTCCAAGGTTAAGTGAAGCTAAGATAAAGGAAGGTATCTTTGTTGGTCCTCAGATTCGTGAACTTCTTCGAGATGGTGCATTTGACCATGCACTGCGTGGCAAGGAAAAGACGGCATGGAAAGCCTTCCAGTTAGTGGCAATAAATTTTCTCGGAAACAACAAGGCAGACAACTACTGGTTGTTGGTGGAAAACCTCCTCAAGGCATACAAAAGCCTTGGTTGCAACATGTCACTAAAGATACATTTTTTGTACTCTCATCTAGATTTTTTTCCACCGAACTGCGGAGCAGTGAGCGACGAGCACGGCGAGCGATTTCACCAGGACATTGCAACAATGGAAAAACACTATCTGGGCAAATGGAGCCCATCAATGCTTGCAGACTATTGCTGGACAATGACAAGAGATGCTCCATTTAATGAATACAAGAGACAAGCCAAGAAGCGCCGACTAGACACTGAATAGGACTAAACTATGTACATAATAGTTTTTTGCCTTTTGTTTCATGATACATTTTATTTATATAACCCTTTTGCTGATTTTTAAAGTGTTACATAAACAGGACAGGTGAAATATTATCATGTAAAGCAACCATAAACACATGAAAAGACCTAGGTTTACAATTTATGATTAAAACTCTACTATCTACACAATATACATAGACATCAAATGTAAAAACTTAAATATCTTAGAAACAGTAGCCAATCGGTTGTTTTAATTGTCATATTTGAATTCAGCACATCAAAATACATAATAAATAGCACATTTTATCTCTGAAGCAGACTTCTCAAAAATTGTAGAGCAGTGTAATCCATGCAGAAATAACTATGTAAAAAAAATTAAGTACCAGCTACAGGTGTTCTATTATGAATTCTTAAACTCACTCCCTTAATCTTTGAAACAGACATCACTTTGAAAAAAGGCTAACAAAAAAAAAATTAAAAAAAAATCTTCTATTCTTCCTCATTAACGTACTATAAATTTAAGCCACTAATGAAATCACAAAGATTTATACCAATAGTGGGCTATGTTCCTTGTGAGTGGAAGTTGTGATTATGGAGAAATGTTATAGAGTTTTTGAACTGTTCTATTGTTTCCAATATGTCACACTGCTGAAAGAAAAACTCATTTCTGTGAATTAAAAATGGTAGTACAATCTGCCAATAATGAGTAGCTTCTAAATACTGCCATTTGCTTACTCTGCAAAATGCTCTTGATTATTCTCCATCTGTAGAACAGGAAGTTCAAGGTGTCTTCTGACGATAGTTCTCTCACTCTCTTCATACAAATAACTGGCCCAATCCTGCAACACTTACTCATATAATTAGCCTCTACTACCACAAATGTCCTCTTTATATCAATTCATTTGCGTAAGGACCACTCACATAAGTAGGAGTTTGCAGGACCTAATTGCATCGGACAGCTTTTCAACTACAAAGATTTCAGAACTGATTTTCCCCCCTCCTCAATAAGTGCAGATGACGTGAAAGAGAAAGCATTTAAGATCAGTAATAATAAATATAATAATAATAATAGTAATAACATTTTGCTATGAAGTTTCTAGTTTCTATGTCCTGAGAGTATTTTAATATGTAAATATGGCATTTTAATTATTCTGTTTTCTTTCCAAATTTATTTGTATGAAAAATGTTGATTTGACAGCTTGGGAGACCAAAACTCTCAATTTGACCATAATACATAAAGCAGCTATGCAAGCATCCCCACAATGCTCAAACAATAGACACCAACCCTGTTCAAATTGAATCCAGCCCAGTTCCTAACCAGTGACCTAATGGTTTAAAAAAACCCAGAAACAGTCCTCTGAGGTATCCAATTGTTTTTCCATTTTGACATTATTAAATAGTTATCATTTTGCAACTGTAGTTTCAAGACTAGTGCCATCATCTAGCCTCCATGGGGAACCCCAGTAGCTTCAGTGGGCCTCCACATTAGTGTGCAAGTCCACCCACACAGATCCTATTGCAGGACCAGGGTCTAAAAGTGAAAACTGCAGTAAGATGCACTTTTTACATGGGCTCCATCATCCACAGAAGCTGGTCCAATAAAAGATATTACCTCACCGATCTTGTCTCTCTAATATCTGGAGACCGACACGACTACAACTACACTACATACATCATCAGCAAAAGCATTTGGAGGTTTGAAATCAATAATCAACTAATATAAAACACTTTGGCCAAGGTTTTCAAAGTAGAAGCGCCAAGATAAATTCCTTAGTCCGTATGTAGGCTCCTAAATAAGGGGCCTGATTTTCAAAAGTGCTGAATGCCCAGCAGTTCCCACTCTAGTCCAGTATGTTTCATGTCTATAAAGTTGAATAAATAACAGTTCGTATTTATATTTTTTAAATATTAATCAAATGTTTGAAGGCAACGGGAGGTTCTGCATGCTCAGCACATTTGAAAAATCAGGCCACTTACTCAGGAACCTAACTTTAAGCTCCTGTTTCTGAAAATCTTAGCCTTAGAATTCAAATGGATTCCTGGATAAAGCCATCTGAACTGGGGAATTGACCCATTCCTCACCATGCCACTTCTGGTATAGTAGTTTGTTCTTTGGTCTCTGGTGTAAAAGAACAAGTATTTCACATAGGAAAAAAACGAAAAATATACCACCCCAATTTTCAGACAGAAATGTATTTACCTGTAATGGGAGAGTTAATGCAATAAAGAGGCTTTCTTTCATCATCAGGGGTATGACAATGTTCTTTTATCCAAAGCAGAGTTCCATCTAACATTAATCATCACAAATGTGTTCTGGTCACCAAATAAATTATACTTTGTGAGTAATACACTCAGTTCTGCAGACAAGCTAGCAAAATTGACCCTTCTTTGCCCCTTGGTGTTCACATTGACAGTGCTTTCCCTACTATCATCCAAAGCATGCTTGAGGGGAAATAGAGGAGATAATGGGAGAAATGTTCCTATTCTTTCTCTTGGTCCAAGTAGAGTCATGGTTGTGCTTTCACCTGCATCTTTATTCTAACCCAATATTTTTTTCCTGTATATTGTTATGGAAGTAGATGCCCAAACTATGTTCACCTTGAAACTAGCATTAGAGAAACCATCCACCTGGTGTTTCAATGTTATTCTCAGAGCCAGCCTGCATGGGGTGCTAGAGAACTGTATAAACTGAGTCTTCCCATGCCTCAAGTTATTAGTAAGGTAGCCCCCCCTCCCCCCCCCCGCCCACAGACTCCAGTTCATATGCTGGACATAAATATTGGACAGTGGAACACAATTAGCACCCATGTATTGCAAAATAACTCCCAAATATGTTCTAAAATGTTTCCAACTGCTCCAACTTGCACCAAATGTAAATGACTGTACCATACACAGCAAGCAAACACCATATGGCGAACAACTGCAATACAGTTGCATCCCACATCTTTAGCCTTTAGGTTTAACAATGTGATTAACAAGGAAACCCACACATTTTTCATTGGGCTATACACAGCAATGGAACAGAGCAGAAGTTCTCCAACAGGTAAGCAAGCAACATCAGTTAGATGTTCACCAATTATAATGTGAGACTAAAAATTAGTAATGTTATCAATTGAAGGTTCAGTCACAGTTCGGCTGAATACATTTTGAATATGCATGTTCAGTCAATCAGTCAAATTCCCAGAAGCCAAATATTAGTTGTATATGCCTCATTCCAGTAGTAAATAATTCTCTCTCTCTCTCTCTCACACACACACACACACACACACACACGACTTAAAATTACCTCTTAGCTCAAGGAAACAACAAGGTCAATGGACATTAACCAGAATCTAGAGATTTTTGCAGCACTAAGGTATATGTCATCTGTGTAAAATTAATAAAAAAACCTCTGAAAGGTAATAAAGAGATTCAAATAAATTATTCCACTGTAATGGAACAGACTAAACTACTATGTAAGTGGATATATAAAGAAAGAATCTGAACTCTAAAGCAAAACTCTGATGGAGAAAAAGCTGTTACATTTAAAAATAAAAATCAGTTGATACCTCATTGAGGGAGGTTGGGGAAGGGGATAGATTGTTTTAGTGCCTTCCTGTAGGTTGTAATCCAACTCCCATTGACTTGAAGGAGCATCCCAGGTAATTTTATGACTATGCTCTAAGCAAATTTAGATTTACAAGTCTGTCAGAAATGCCTCAGGGGCAACAAGTTGGCCATTGATTTTATGCACTAGGTGAATTAGAAAAGCTATTATTGTGCTTCTGAGAAAGCTCTCTTGTAAAACTTATGAGCAATACGCTAGAGCATTGTATAGCAATTGCATGCTACTCTCACGATGGCCTTGTCAGTGAATTTTTAAATTAATATTTAAAAACAGTTATTCACAGGAATGCATCTGTATCTGAAAACCACTCTTTCCGTTCAACATAATGCTGTGCCTTGAAATGTATTCATTGTAGTTTTTGAATGAATTTCTGACAAATAACTAGCTCAGAATAAATATCAGTAATGAAACCTTTTGTATATTTGTGTGTCTACATATACAAATGTTTTCACGCAACTTTATAATGATGAACATTTCTCTTTTGCATGTGTGTATGTGCTGTTGGTAATCAGCACGATATGCATGATGGGATACGTTTAAGTACCAGTTATGATAAGACTGACAATCAGTTTCATGAACTCTAATGTCAATATATAAATAATGTAACCTCTGGAGAGATCAGAAAGGTCAGGCTAACGATTTCCTGTATTTTATTGCTGATCATTTTTCAACTGTTAGACATACAAGTAAGAGCACCATAAGTGAAGAAAGGAACCTCATTCTTTCCAAGCTCCCAATGTGCATGGGAGACAGACTATCACACTTACAACACTATCTGCTCTGATGTCCAATTTCCATATTATTTTTCATTTGGATTTCCTTATACACAGAAGGCCAGGAACATCTGAGTATTTAGTTCCGTACTGCATGACTGCCTTGTGCAGATAAGTTAGTCTTCAGTTTATACTACCAATACAATATGCATATTTTAATATGTTTAAAGAAACATATTAAAATAAATAAGTAAATAAATCTAAGCATTCTGGATAATGTGGAAATTATAACACTGGGGTTTTCTGGGAAAACAGCAGTTTTTCTGACTCTTTTAAGGGCCTTAAAGAAGCTAGTTCTGCTGGCAAATTTTATAGTGAAACAGTAAAGCTGGAGGAATTGGAATATTGCTCTCTATTAGATCATTCATCTCACGGAGTGATAAATTTGTCACTTTTAAGTAGCTGGGACATTGTTACATTTGGTTAAATGGGTGTGCATTATCAGATCTTTAACTTGGTTGTTTCTAGTAAGAGTGCCATTAGCGATCAAGATATAAAGCAAAAAGCCAGAAACAGTGTATGAACTTCTGTGTACATTATCCCAGACTGCAAAAGCAAGTGTGTGTGTGTGTGTGTGTGTGTGTGTGTGTGTGTTCTGGTTGACAAGAACAGAGTTACTATTGAAGCACTATTTATACTGAGAAAATTAATACTCCCTTTTTCAATACTGATTCAAGAACTTAATCACCTGGGAATACCAGAGCACTGAGGATATGAGCCAACATATAATTAAACTGTGGAACTTCCTGCCACAGGAAGTCATTGAGGCCAAGAATTTAACAAGATTCAAAAAGGTATTGGGCATTTACATGGTTATCAAGAATATCTAGAGTTATAATTAATAACAAATGTTGTGGAAGAGGTATTAAACCTCATGCTTCAGGTTTTAATCCAGTCTTTCACTATTAGAGATCAGGATGAGACTTAATATAGCAGGCAGATTACCCCACATCTACCTGCTGGGGGCAGTTCTTCCTCTCAAGCATCTAGTGGTGATCACAGTCAGACAGGATATTGGACTAGATAGACCTTGGTCTGAGCCAGTGTTGCTCTTTCTCTCCTATATTCCTAATTGGCATTAACCTCCAGCCGATGTAGTGGAATATCGACTCATACATTGAGGGTCATTTATTTTTGGCAGGCAGTGTGTAAAAATATCCAACACAAATGGTTAGCTCTAAAATGCCTGCAACATGCCAAAATAAAATATTCAGCAATGGAAAATTCTCCCTGTCCCAAAAAGCTGAACAACATCTGAAGTTGCTACCTTTTTTATTCTTGAATGCCATTCAAGGTCTGCTGTTCTCATTTCTGAAGCAGTGCACCTATAGCCCCAAGCAGATTATTTTCCCAGTAGTTATTAGTTATGTTTTATTCATGATAATGCTACCAAATGGAAATTATTTTTCCCTGTTAACAGGTGGTATTAATATGAGCCTTCAGAAAAATCCCAGTCTGTGGAGGAGCCAGAAAATATTAACTAACAACCTTGCATTCCAGCCCAGAAAACCAACTATTTAGCCAAACAGAAGAGTTTCACATAGAATAGCTAGTACATTAGTTTGTTTCACTGAATGAAATTACCATTCCAACCCAAAGCTTATGATTCCACCTAACCTTATTCTGTATCCTAGCAGGCTATCAAACAACTTCTGATGATCTCAAGGATGTGCCACCAAGCACGTGTGCCTTCCCAGGTGTTTTCACCTGAGCATTAGTTGGCTCCTAACCTGAATTTTTTTTATTTTATTTTATTTCTGTGTAGTTGGCCACTGGGAAGCTGTGAGCGCTGGCCGGGTATGTCTGTGCAGTCCCTGGCCGCAAGCTGCTCAGCTCGGACCGACAGACTCAGGCTAGTTGGACTCATGCTAGCACTCTAAAAATAACTGTGTAGACAGCACTGTGAAGTTGCAATGTCAATATCGAAATCCATCAGTACTATTACAGCACATCTGTTGCTAAAAGAAAGGAATGGGTGAGTGTAGCAATAATTATTTCCCAGAAGTGATGCTTTACATACAGTACCTTCTCCAACGTTCCACACAAAGGGCATCAAACTGATTTTAAAAGGGAACAAAAGCCTTGCGTGTACTTTTATAATACTGGATGTGGTGGGCGAATGGCATAGCATTACTAATAGATGCCGGCTAGAGGGCTCTGCAGTTGTGCTGCCAAGGGCTGATGCAGCAATCATGGGCACATGTCGTTTTCCTTTTTGGGATTCATTAGTGTGAAATCGCTGCTGTTTCAGACCTCTTGGAGAAGCAGGTAATTATGAGTGCATTTACTGCCAGGAAGTTGTAAGTTGAAAAGACAGAGGGGAGAAAACATTGGTGGACTAGTTTTTGAAGACCATAAGGGAGCGCCCATGATGCGAAGGTCAACCTAGCTCCCGTCTGCTTTAATGGTAATTTGTACATTGCTGTGCTAATCAGGGGTGTGCTTGGAAGATGTTCACTTTTTGGGTGTTGGCCTAGGCTCATTATCTGATATGTTAACAAAGTTCAATCTATGTTAATGATGTTTAGAGGCTATTTAAACCTGGGAAACATGTGAGAGCTGCATACGCTTCTTGGATCTTAAAGGAGGCCTTTGGAGTTCATTTTGCCCGGGATATGGTTCTTATCCTGTAAGCAGCAGGCACCCTCAGGTTATATCTATTATCTGGATGTGAAAATTATCTGTATAATATCCTTTAAGTAATTATCAAAGCCTTGTTTATGTTGATCAAATGTGTTCTGTTTGCGCCTGATCCAAAGACCCATGAAGTTAATTGACTAACTCTCATGGACTCCAGTGGACTTTGGATCTGGCCCTAAATGTGTATGTTCTTCCTGTCTTTGAGGGTAATTGAACATTTCAACATGGCACTCATTAAGAACTTTATGCATTTGAGTGATATAGTCTTTTTCTGCATCCAAAGAAGTGGGTATTCACCCATGAAAGCTCATGCTCCAATACGTCTGTTAGTCTATACGGTGCCACAGGACTCTCTGCTGCATTTATAGTCTTTTTCTGAAGTCCAATACCTTTGGTAAAGGAAGGAAGTGGTAAAAGCTGATGGACTGTACAATGACACATGAATACACTGAAACTTCAGTATCTTCCTACAATAGTTTGATTTAAGGGTATGCTTTGTGTTAAGAGAACTCTAGGGATCGGACACAAAAATGAGGGAGGGTGTTCTCTGACATTGTTTTGAATAATCTGAGTATGTTACAAGTGCAATGCTTGAGATTGTGGTAAGAGATTGGCTCTCTTTGCTCATCATTCTCCTTATCCTAGGCTGTATTTTGTACTAGAGGATCACGTTCTACTAAGGGGCTTATTGTCTTCTACTCTCTGTATAGCATCTATCACAATGGGGCCCTGCCCTTGAGGGAAGGGCTCTAGGCACTACCATAATACAAAGAGTAAATAAAGTTATATTGCTATGCCCAGATTTACATCGCTAGCAGGTTTTAGATTAAACAGTAATGCCATTTTTAACATAATTCACAGAATAGAAAATACAAGGAGGAGACTGGAAAGGCTGTGGTCTGCTCCAGTACATGCTGGGACACACCAACTTGATCACTGCTCTTTGCCGTAGGAGGCTGATCCAACATTCCTTCCATGAGGACGCAGTCTATTCCCCACTATCCTTTCCCATATTCCAAAATTACCCAGCTAACTCATGCAGCCCACTAACAGAACCCTGTTAAAACTCAAAACATTCCCCCACACTATTCTTTCTTTCTAAGGGTTTTGTTCGGATGTTTGTTTTGTTTTGTTTTGTTCTTACACTTGCAGTTGGCTTCAATAATTCCCATTCTTCTTGGAGGCAGCGTCCGTGTCTGGCGACCAACTGTTGCTACACTCCAGCCTGCCTTGGGGAATCCCTGGACAGAACTGGCCAGCTCATTCTTGAACCCTAAATCCCATCCCTGTTGTTCTGACCTTGCATTTGTTCTGGAGAAAGCAGGGCCAGTGCAGCCACTAGGCAAATTAGGCAGCTGCCTAGGGCGCCAAGATTTGAGGGTGCCAAAAAGCGGTACCCAAAATGTCTGGGATGCTTACCCGGTGCTGGCTAAATGTGTAACCCTCTTCCCGCCGTTGTGTGTGGAGGCGCTGCGGCTTTGATCAGCTCCGGCCGGCCGGCCGGGAAGTGATGTCATTCCTCTTCCGGCCGCCGGGGGCGCTGTGCTGCTCCCTGCTGCTCTGGCTCTGCCCCAGGGCCCCCGCCCCTGCTCAGCCCCGCCCCCCCCCCCACCCCCATTCCCCTGAGCTCTGCAGCAGGGCCGGGGCTGCACTCACCGGCGACAAGAACTGCAGGGACCCAGCCCCAGCTGCGCTGCCGGTGAGTGCTGGGGGTTGTTCCCCACTGCCCCCCAAACCAGCCCCGACCCCATGGAGGCCTGCCCCCCCGGAAGCCTGCCCCCCCTGGAACCCTCCCCCATAGAGGCCTGGGGCACCCCCCCTCTGTGGGGGGGCTGCGTAGGGCCCCAGAATATCTAGGGACAGCCCTGGTACCCACCACCCTGCCCTCAGCCCACAACCCCTGCCCTGCCTGCAGCCAGCCCCGCACCCCCGCCTCCATCCAACCCCTGCAGCACCCCCGTCCCTGAAGCCAGCCAGCCCCACACCCCCTGTCTCCAGCTAACCCCGCAACCCATCTCCAACCAGCTCCACATCCCCTGCCCTGCCCCAAGCCAGCCAGCCCCACACCCTGAACAATGCCATATTATGCAGTATTCATTTTTGAAAGTTTATAATAAACAATGCTCCGGGGGGAGGGAGGGTGGAGGCGCAAGGTGGAAGTTTCGCCTAGGGTACAAAATATCCTTGCACTGGCCCTGGGAGAAAGGGTTAATGTTCAGAAAGATGGAGTTTCTTTTAACTGTCCCAAGTTTACAGTTAGCTAAATTATTTTTCATGGCATCCTATTTTCTCTCCACAGAAACTGTTACCCACTAACTAAGGTAATTACCATGGGGAGAAAATAGAAGAGCATGAGTGAAAAGTGTCATAAAAACTTGCATAGTCCAATTGTATTATTGCTAGGAATAAGAAAAGAAGGTCAGTATAGACAAATAAGATTAACACACAAGTCACTGAATACTCAGAACAGTTGTCCTTATACAAAATTCAGGAGATATTCCCAAATGTCAGCACCAGACAAATTTCACCATCTGGTCAACAAGATAAAGCCTATTAACAAAAACTTTGCAGATAAGAGGCTCTTGTCCATAAAAACAAGAGTCCTGCAGGTGCGGCTATGATTTTCCATCAAGCCTTTCATACAGCAATCAAGAAGAATTTGATATATTTGATTCAGCAGCCAAACTGATCTCTTTGTGGATTCAGAAAACAGCACAGGCCTGGAATTTAAGGGGAAGGGAAAAGTCATTGTGTAGACAAAGCAAAAACAGCCATGAGGCAACAAAGGATTGAGCTTAATCTTTTAGCCAATTTTCCAGACCCACAATTGGCTGCTGATTTACTTTAATATTTCTTTGCTCCATTCCCTCATGTGGTGGCATGGCTTTCATATCCCTCTCTAGATTTTCAGATGATTTTGATCATTGCCTCAAGTATGGAAGTAAATAGTATCACATCACTTATGTATTTTCTGTTTATAAAAAGACAGATACAGAAGTGGTCCAGAGACAAAGACACTAACCCAGAAGGAGAATATCAAGTGGATGAAACTGAATTTGACCATTTCTTCTTTTAGTGGCAAGCAAATGATTGATATGCGTGGCAGTTAAGTCTTAAGCATCAATTAATCTAGCTAGTTAATAAACAATAATACTCTTACACAGCACTTTTTCGTCAGAAGATCTTAAGCTTTACAAAGGAGATCAATATCACTATCCTCAGTTTACATCCCCAGCTCTCCTGAATTCTACTCCAGTACTCAGTCCACTAGGCCACACTGCTTTCAGTGCTGCTTAAGTATGTGCCAATAGGCTACTAACGTGCTTAAAGACAGGCACATGCTTGATGTACCTACCTAAACTGAGGCTTTCATGATCTCCAGTATAGGAAAACAAGTAGCGGAATGCCACAAACAATAAAAGATAAATTCTTAGAACAAAAGTAGGTTGTGAATATTTTTCTTCTAGTAGTTCCCCTGTAGCTTAATGTTTCTTGCTTAACTTTTCTATGTCATTATGGAAGTTCTTTTACAAACTCAGCTACAGCAGTGGAGTTGAGTGAAGCTTGTGTTGAATTTCGGGTCCCTTTAGCACTGTGAATCCAATAACTCTTTTAAGTGCCAGATATGAAAGGAGGGTCACAACCAACCTGATTAAAGCACTGCAGAGATTTGGTTGACCATGACTCTACAAGACATGGGAGTACCTAGTTAATTAAGTCTAGGCTCTAGAATGTGAGATGATTTTATTTCACATGTAACCATTTGTTTCCAATACTTCTGCTTGCTACTACTTGAATCTTTATGCTTCATTAACTAAACATATTTGATGTCACTATAAACATACGTAAGTGCTGTGTGTTGATCAGAGCAGTGATCTGAGGTGCAACCGGTGAGCTGGGGTATACGGTTTCTTTGGAAGCAGCACATCTGAATACTGCAAGTGTCCAGTGGCCTATGGACCAGACACTCCAGGGAGATGCTCGCAGGGTTCAAATGCTACAGTGTGCCTATTGCTAACCCGTAGAGAGCTGGTGGGGCCTGCATAGGCTGAGAGGGGAGTACTTGTGCTGCCTGGAGTGGAGTTGGGGAGCTGACCCACAGCACGTACAGAGAAGACTTCCTCATGCTAAGGGCAGGTAGTAGTAAGGTGCCTCACAACCCTGGGTATCTCTGGGAAGCAACATGCCCAGACATTAATCCCTGCCACTCTCCTAGGACCCAATCCAACTGAAGGCTATGGTCTTTCCATTGACTTTAATGGGAATTGGATCAGGCCACTGGTGCAGAATGCGACTGACCTCTTCACATCACATGGCAGACAAGTATCCTGTATTTTTGACTGCCTGGGCCATAGCAAAACGAGCAAATTGTGTCCAACCAGACACAAATGCAGGACATTTACCAGAGAGGCCAGGATGCCTTCAACAACCCAAACTGCTGTTTGCAGTTGCACACAAGGTGGTTAAATTACACAGTTCATTCAGAAAAGAGTGAAAGCTAACATCATTTAATAATGTCTATGTGGCAATACCATGAATATGTGGAATGAAAAACAAATTATTTAATACATACTAAATTGGAAGTTGTTGTATATTCAGAAGTTGCATAGATTTAATTAGTACTTCTTATAAAGCAGTAATTCCCTTGATAATGTTGGGAAAACAGAACATCTACTCGAGACCTTTTTCCCCCCCAAAAAAGCTCTCAAAGAAAAAAAAATTTATACACAGCTATCCATTTAAAACAGAGTAAGAACGCAGTCAATAACTATCATAGTTTAGTAAATTCCCACTGAGTGGCCTGTTATTCCAAAATTTTATATATCGTTGCCATTTAAAAAAAAATCTGTTTAATACAAGTTTTTTAAAAAAATCAGACTAGCAAGATATATTGTAAATCAAATCTATTTTCTCCTGTAATACGTCATATCAGCAAATATCCATCTGGGCTAATAAGATATTCCAGGCTGATATCTGGAACTCTTACTGCAGAAAGTTATTTTTAAATATCCATAATGCAATAACAAAAGTCTGTATCTCTATAGACACGCTGCATATATCCTAGTTTCTATATTCTGAAGCATCTTATTAATTTGTAGAATTTCATCAACATGCTCAGCACTGGACAACTGAAGATATTAAAATATATATAAAGAGATGAAAATGGAAAAGGCATCTGGAGTCCTAGAGAAATTATATATCTTGGCGCTTGTTTGTACATGTTAATATAAGACCTTAATTTTCCAGCACATAATAAACAGATGATGCAATTTTTATTGATGTGCCTTAGTGTTTGGGGGCATCAGGAAAAAAGTAATGCTTAAGAGGCATCGGCTAGGAGAAAGGTAAGGAATCTGGTACTCTGAGATTTTCTGGTATTGAGAATTACATCATTAGAGTCACTATCCTCAGTACAACTATTCACTGAGTTACTGTGAACAAAAAACAACAACAAAAAGATTTTTCAATATGAAACAAGAAAGTTTACATAAGGAAGAATTTACAATACCAGTCTAACCAAATCTCCATTAGAGACAATCCTGCAATGGCTCTCACATGCCGCAATGGGTGCATGGAAGAACAATCAGAGGAAATGCTGGACATCTCTTGTCACAAAAAGTCTTTGCAGTGGTCTATATTTTTCCCTGTTGCACAAAATTGTTTGAAGAGAAACAAGTGGTTTGAAAACTGCACATGTTAAAACTTGCAGAATTTTGGAAGTATTCAATAGGGCTAACTTGGCAGCCTGAAAAATGGGAAAAGCCTTCAAGATAACAGAACCTGAGGATTCTCAAGGAATCCTAGTGGAGCTTTGAGTCTCCATTACACCACTGCACTGCTTAACAGGTTCTCCCTCCCCTAACATCTAAAGTTCTGAGCGTTCAGATTACAAATGGACCCAAACCAACACCCTGTCTCTGAAGACTGAGAAACAAAAAGCCCCTAGTAATATGACCAAGACGAAATTCCACCCTGACCCTAAATCTGGCAACCAGTTAAACTGCTAAAATCAACAAAGTGAAGAGACTTACTCAGTTTCATGCTCAGGATATAATGTAACAACATGGGAATATATAATAAATGGCAAGTAAATAGAAAAATGGAAATAGAAAATTCAAACTTTATCAGAACCAGGTACCTGGAGTAAATCCATTCATATTTACAACAGCAATGAATTTGATCTGTGATGCCCAGAGTTTGAGACTCAAATGTCTCTTACTGCTCTGTGGCTTCCAAGTGTTTCTATTAGCATCTTAAATTCCAATTCATGTCTATATGTCAACAATCATCAAGCCACTCTGAGTTCCTTTTTTTGTTTGTTTTTCTCTACACTTTGCCTATAATCATCCCCAAGGTCTCTAGCAGTGTAAAGATTCTTGGCAGGAAAGATAAAAACTACTTATGGTACTAACCTTTCTGACTGATACACAAAGACAGGTATAAAATCATTTTTATTAGGTGAACATAATGACTTGCAAGAAAATGAAGGGCACTTGGATCTTTATCAAAATCTTTAGTGGGAACATAATCCTCCAAGGTAAAATTTCTTTGGGTACAACTCAAGGAACAAGGAGTGCATAAATAACCTAGAACTTTGGTATTAACCTACAATTAAGGCAAGAATCAGCACAGAGATTATTAGAAGGAGCTAATCATTACATGTGGTTGATATAGAGAACAAGCATGGAGAATGGAGGCCAACAAAGACATGCCCATACTGTGAATAATTTAGATCAGTCTGTGACGGGTTTGGTCACAGGGATCCCCTTGGGACTGTCCCCTGATGTGCTGAAATTACTTCTGACCCCGTTTTCCCTGCCAGCTTGGGACTCCAGAACCCTGTCTTGTTGAGACAGACATGCTAGCCTGCTGCAACACAGACCCAGGTCTGGTCTATGCCCCCAAAGCTGCAGATTTAACTGAAAACAACTCAGCAAGTTACTTGCCTCCAGCACCCAAACACCTTTTGTGCTGCTCCACCCCCTTTTATAGCTTTGGCGTAAGGCGGGAATCTTTTGTCTCTCTGGGTTCTCACCCCTCCTTCTAAATGGAAAAGTACCAGATTTAAGATGGATTCCAGCATCATGTGACATGGTCACGTGCCCTGTGAGACCCCAGCCTCCATTCTTCCTGGGCTGGCCCACAAGTACATAGGAAGGTTTGCAAGTAAACAGAGCCATTTACAGTTCATTGATTCTGAAGCACTCTTAATGGCTTCCACTTAATAGGTTTACATTAGTAATACAAGTTTATATCTTATTCTCCTAACTCCAGACATAGAAATAATACATGCAAACAAATAGGATGAACACACTCAGTAGATTATAAGCTTTGTAGTGATACCTTACAAGAGACCTTTTGCATAAAGCATATTCCAGTTATATCATATTCACATTTATAAGCATATTTTCATAAAGCATATGAAGTGCAACGTCACACAGTCTATTCAGTCCCTCACTTTTTAAGAGAAATTCAGTTCACATGGAGAGAACAGAAAGCCTCTGATAGGGAGCAGTACATTAGGGTCTTTACGTTAGCTCCTCCCAACAAAACTTTAGCAGCAAGTTTAATTTTTTTAAGGTCAAACGAAAGAAAATATAAAAGTGCAGCAAAATTATTCGTCTCTGAATTACTTCAACCACTGATACTGCCAAAGACATATTTTACTAAGACTTTAAACAATTTCAGTGAAAACAGCTACTTCCTAGAGTTGCTTTCTGTTCTAACAACTAGTTAGAAACTTTATACTGATTTAAACAATAAAAACAATTTAATAAAACAGAACACACAGTCATTAGTGAACATATGCAAGGCTGGATTAAGTCACTATGACCCAGATTTTCAACTACAGCCTCCAGAGATACCAGTATGATTTTGTACATGTTTTAGTAGCAACACCAGCTAAAGTCTCCATCTTTTATTTTATGTACAAAACCTATTGTGCAAATGAGTTTTCATCATGAAAATTCTGCCATCTGCATTTGGAGGTGTTTGAGTCTTTCACTTGAGCCCAAAGCAGCCCTAAAAGGAGGTCAAGCTGAGTCCGCACCCCACCCCCACTCCCTACTGAAAATCAGGTACCTGCTAAATACCAATGTAAGACCAATGAACTCAATGTAAGACCTTCTATGGACTTCTATGGAAGTTGGATCAAGCCCTTAGTGACCATCTTGTACCTGGATTTTGTAGTTGCGTTTGTATAAAACTTTTCATAACTTCAAAAATTAAATCTTAAATAACTATTTGAATTATTTAGTACTCAGTACCTAAAACAGCTATCTAACCTTATTTCTATCCACAGTCTGAGACAAGAAAGCATATAATTGAAGGGAATATATAGGAAACAGCCTTAAGTTAAAGAGTGGCTTACATGGGATGCATATGCAAGCTGCAGTTCTGTGCTGGCAGAGTACATGGTTTGAGCAATAAAACGTAGGCACAGAGGAGACGCATATTGAATACTGTACTCTGAAGACCAAAGTCCAATTTATGACCTGTGTACATCTTAGTACGGATCTTATCTTCTGCATTTGGTCATGCCAGTTGAGAGATATGAGTGAGCTGAGGGAATGGAGTGAATAGTAGCTTTGTTTCATGAGAAGATATGTTGGATAGTGATCCAGGGAAATGTGCATCATTGTGATCCAAATGACATCCATACACAATGATGTCTTTGCAATGCTCCAAAGAACCTATAGCAATGCACAACCTATATTACTGCCAACCAAAAATGTCTATGAACTGCATTTCTTCTTCTGCCACTGCTAAAAGATTCTAAGTTAGCACATACACTCACCCAACATAATTGACTTGATTAAGGAAACAAGTGGTGTAAACGCATATGCTATCAAGGAGAAGAGAATATCCACTGAAGAGATGCAAGAAATCATGTGACAAGTTAACTTGTCAGTTCTTCTCTGTGCTGAAGCTCAAAGAAGACTCTCTCCTTCATGGTGAATTTAGTGAAGGATGAATTGCAAAGACCAAATTAAAAGATAAATACATAATAAAAAGGCAAAAAGCCATGTTTTGTAATGTTCAGGTTACCTTTACAAAGCATATGAAACCAAGAAAAGGAGAGGAATGGAATTTACCTTCACATTTAACCAAACTTTACACGATAAAGAGAATCTCTGAGCTCCCACAGAACTACACCAAAACTCAGGGTATCAGTTGACAACTTCACATTCAACCAACAAAAACTGCCAAGTTAAGAAGTTCTCATCAGAAATAACTCTCATTCCCTCAAAATTTGAGGGAATAGACACTGTTTTAAGCAGCTTCTTTCAATTAACCCCTTCATGGGTGCCTTAAACTAATCAGCAGGGTATAAAAACCAATCTAACCATGTTCTCACGCCATCCACTTTGTTACCTCTAAAAGTTACTCAGAAGTAAAACCTCTGAACTGAAAAAAAAAGTAACAAATGTAAATGATAGCTGTAGATTAAAACAATTTTTACTGAAGCATGTTAAATTCTCCAAGTAACTGGAAAAGCATTTGTCAGAGATTTAATTGCTTACAGATTGAATGCTTCATGATTCACTGCTCTACAGCCAAAATGCTTCTGAAATAAATGTAGTCAAACTTTACTAATTCTGGGTCACTGAGAACGAAAATGATGCTTAAAATTGTTGATTGGCTCTAGTTTTCAAGATATGCTATTGGGTCAGTATATACGACCCTTGACTTGGGAATGGCGGAGGATAAGTGAGTTATAAAGGGAAGGGATCTCAATTTAAACCAGAAATGACTAAAATACATCTTTGACTGGATCTATGAATAAATTTATGACTGGGTTTGGACAGTATAGCAGTGAGCGACGAGCACAGCGAGCGATTTCACCAGGACATTGCAACAATGGAGAAACGCTATCAGGGCCAATGGAGCCCATCAATGCTTGCAGACTATTGCTGGACAGTGACAAGCGATGCTCCATCTAATGAATACAAGAGACAAGCCAAGAAGTGCCGAGTAGACACTGAATAGGACTAAACTATGTACATAATAGTTTTTTGCCTTTTGTTTCATAATAAATTTTATGTATATAACCCTTTTGCTGATTTTTAAAGTGTTACATAAACAGGACAGGTAAAATATTATCATGTAAAGCAACCATAAACACATGAAAAGACCTAGGTTTACAATTTATGATTAAAACTCTACTATCTACACAATATACATAGACATAAAATGTAAAAACTTAAATATCTTAGAAACAGTAGCCAATCAGTTGTTTTAATTGTCATATTTGAATTCAGCACATCAAAATACATAATAAATAGCACATTTTATCTCTGAAGCAGACAACTTCTCAAAAATTGTAGACCAGTGTTATGATTGGAAACGTACAGTCCTGTCTGAGTGTGAGGAGTTTTTACAATCTGAAATCATTTAAAAAGATTTTAGGGTTTTTTTTTTTTTAAATGTATCCTTTTAACAACATTTTCAGGAACAGTATGTCTGAAATTCCAGGCTGTCACTTTGTCACAAGAAAGCTAGGAACATTTTTTGACAGAAGGCTGCAAAGGCCAGTTATGCTACACAATATTCTTTCTTCTTTATGCCTGTCAAACTCCTTCTAAAAACTGCAGCATTTATACTACAGTACTTATCAGCACATGATATGAAATACAAAGATGGAGGGATGTTTGACGGATCATAAAAATGTTTCATGAGTTTAGAGATTTCAGAAATGGCCATTCAGAATATCACATATACATCATTCCTCTTCAGAACTTCTACCCAATTTTAGAAGTCTAGCTTTGTGAGAAATATGGTTTTTAGATGCTATCCTACTCAAATTTAGTCATTTCACTAACATTGCTACAGATTAAATCCTTCATTTCCACAGTGGAGGGGGGGGGGGCGAACCAGAAAAGATGGAAAGCCAAGAGAGAATAGGGTGTCAAGTGAGGGGCAGGTCATCGCTATTGGAGGCTGCAGAGAGAAAAAAGGGATGAGAGAAACTCCTCCCTCCCTCAACTTGGCCAGGAAGAGACTGTTGGAAATCTTGAAGGGCAACTCTGATTTGGTGTACCTAGCCTTCGTAGCCCCCGGCTTCAGGCACCACTGCTCTGCTACACTCCAGCCCACCCCAGGAAAAGGCAAGATGGGAGGAAAAGAGCAGCAAAGGTGAGTCCTACGGGCCTGCCTAGGGAGGCCTCATTGGAGCAGCCATTTTGGAAACTCAGAGGCCTGCTTCTCCAAGGGCTAGAAGGGCTTGCATCAGCCAATCAGTGCCCAGCAGGCTCAGATAAAAGGGGCTGCCTAGGCTTAGTAGGTCAGTCCCTGGCTGGAGCCAGAGGAGGGAAGAAGCAGCCCAGAGTTTGTGGCTGGCTGAACTTACACAGCCACCTGAAGACACTACCCCTGCAATGGAGCTGGAGATAAAGGGCCTGGCAGGAAAAGGTCCAGGGAAATAGCAGCAAAGGATTGGAGTGGGCAGTATGTGGCTGCTGCGTATCGGGTCCCTGGGCTGGAACCCGGAGGAGTGTGCAGTCTGGGTTCCCTGACTGGCCACAGGTAAAGTGGCATAAACCCCAAGAAGGGGACAGGGCTCATTTGGGAGCCTGAACAAAGGGCTGCATTTAAAGGGCCCAGAGCTGGGACTGAAGACTCTAGCAAGGGCAAGTAGACTGGTTATTGGACCCCCAGAAGGGGTCATTTGCACTTTGTCACTTCATGGGAGGACCAAGTTACTGAAGACTTACCAGCTTCAGCCAACAGCCTACGGGGGGCACCCAGGGTGAGAAGAGGACCGTGACACCACACCCAGCTGCTTGGAGGTGCTCACAATATGAATGCCCCTTTACAGCATCCTAGAGAGGATGTAGACTCCTCCACATGCCTAAAAGCAGGGCAGGTTCATGGCACAACAAACATGTACCTCATCTTTGTTCTCAGCAGCCCTCTGCCCTTGGAGCCATTTCCAATTTGTACCAACTGAATGGCACAATTACAACTGCTTTTAAAATCATTCTTCACCAGCCTCAATGCATAATGTCAAATAAGTCTCCTAGACAAACAGCAGGAACACCCAAAGAAAAGGTTTGTAAGTTTGGAGCTCTGTTACTTTTCCAAGAAAACCTTTGAGTTAATAATATTCACACACTATCAAGGGAGACATTTTGTAGTAGAAAGTAGGGTATCCCAATGTAAATACAGCCTGAATACGAAATGGAGGTGCAGAATAGTCCCAGGGGAATGAGCAGTGGCTTTGGAGTCAGGAGTGTCTGGGTTCTAATCATGGCTCAGCCGCTTAGTATGTCCTTGAACTAGCTAATTCAGTCCTGCCTCTGTTTCCTTAACTATAAAATGATAATACCCAGCTAAGAGGGCAGAAAGTTAGTATTTTACACAAATTTCCACAAGTATCAATAAAGTGCTTAGTATTATTCAGAGCCCTATACATATATAATTTCAGTGGCTAATCCTTGTCAAAGATTCCTTTCTGTTAATTTGGATTCTTCAGGATCATCCCTCCCTTGTAAAGTAAGTGGGTAACACTGTAACAGTGACGTCTGTCCTCTTCTCCAGGACTAATTTTCCCATTTGAACCTTACTTATGCTAGGGATGAATTTGATCTACTGAGAAAAGGATATTTTTTTTCCACTGATTTGTCCCATAGTTACAAAACTCTCACAAACTGGATGCATTCCAAAGAGAACAGACATTGATAGCTGCAGCATGTCTAATATTCTGGTCAGAGATAGATTAAAAAGTTCCAACTTTGGCCTGAGTACTCATCATCACTATTAAAACCAAAGCTTGACTGGCGAAGTCTTAAAATAAAACCTACTGGGGCTTATGTACATTATTAAAGACAGGGACAAATACTCGGGTTGGGCATAAGATATCTACCTAGCTAGACTCGAAAGCATTGCTTAGCTAGATGTAATAGGCCAGTTTTACAAAAGTGCTCAGCACCAGATTTTCAGAAAAGCCCAGCTTCCATTTAAGTACCAAATGAGTAGTTAGATTTTTCAGAAGAGCTCAGTGCAGTATGTGCTTTAAAACATCTGGCAGTAAGTGTCACAATGGGAGGTTGCTGCTGGGTGATGAGCATTCCTCAAAATCTTGCCTTAATTACAGTCACTGAGCATATGGAAATCTGGCTCTGGGCTCTTTTAAAATATGGCCCTATATCAGGCTTCATTATGAGTCCCTCTTTTTAAAGATTTAAGGCTCAGAGCTGATTATATTTAAGTAAACATCAAGACACCCGTTGATTTAAATGGGAGCAAGAGCAGACCCTTACACGCAGTCAGAGGATAAAAATTCTGTTTGGGCTCATGGCTGACACACAAACTACAGCCTTCTGGCATAGAATTCAAATGAAGGGGTGAAATTCATTCTCCAGTGTTTGAACGGGGGGGTGGGGGAAATTAAGATATCACACATTCTATTTTATTCCAAAGATACACTGCCATCCAGAAAGCAATCGCGTTTTCTCAGGGAAAACTCCCAAGCATTACGTGATTAAGCCCTCATGGTATTATAACTTCCTTGGAAAAATACATGTATTTATTTCTATTTGGGTCTTGTTAAAAAATAAAGTTCCTCTCTTTACTCTAAGCAACTTTGGCATCATTTTAAAGTAACAATGCAGCTAAAAAAACAGCAGCTATCCCCAGCAAAATTAACCACTAGCCCGAATGCTCAGCATGTTCCCCATAAACATGCTCCCCCTCCCGCATTAGGTCCATCCCTCCTTGACAGACTATTTTAAAAGCTAGGCCTGATAGCGTGCCCTGAAAGTCAACAAACCAGGCTATTTCAGAGCCAGGGTGAAAGCTCACAGCGAGTTCTCTACCATCAGCTCTTTTAAAGACCAATTTTGCAAACTCTTTTAAAGAGCTGATGGTAGAGCACTCGCTGTGAGCTTTCACCCTGGCTCTGAAATAGCCTCTTTTAAATCAAAGGGAATCCACCACAAGCACATCTGCTGATCACCACTGTAGCAGTACAGCATGGGGAGCAGGGGCAGCTCTATGTATTTTGCCACCCCAAGCACAGCAGTGAGGCAGCCTTCCGCGGCACGCCTGCAGGAGGTTCGCCGGTCCTGCGCCTTTGGCCTACCCGCCGCCAAATTGCCGCCGAAGCCGCGGGACTGGCGGACCTCCCACAGGCATGCTACCGAAGGCAGCCTGATGCCGCCCTCACAGCGACCGGCATGCCGCCCCCTGCGGCTTGCCGCCCCAGGCACGCGCTTGGTGCGCTGGTGCCTGGAGCCACCCCTCATGGGGATAGATGCAGTCTCTCAAGCAAGTATGTCCCAAGCCATTTCATGGGCTGTCTTCATCAGCTGAGCCGCGTGTGGCACTGAGCCTGACTCAGTTTCCCCCCCCCATCCTGCCAATCATTTTGTTCCATGTCTGGTGGTTTCCTGTTATGATGCCACCTGGGTTGTTAACAGTCTCTCGCCTTCCGGGGTAATAAAGAGTCCAGTTGATCAGGAGTCCAGTGACCCTCATGAAGGATTGAGAGTTGCAGGCCCCTGTGGGATCCTGACTCCTTTGCTCAAAGTCTTTACTATCCCTTTTGCTGGGCATGGTAGGGAACCCAGGCCCACCCTGCCCTCTGGATTCCAGCCCATGAAGCAGCTGAAAATGGTTATTTATGTCCCTTTCTGCTTTCCTGACCTGTTTCCTACCTCACCTTCTCTTTGGGCTTTTCCCAGACTCATGTTCTGATTCTCCCACACTGGAAGTCCAACTTTTTGGGTGGCTTCTTGCCAGTCTGTTGCTGAAGAAATCCCCTCTCAATAGTTTTTCTAGCAGCCCTCCTGTCCTCTGAGCTGCAGCCTTGTTATCCCTCCAGCTGTTACAAGCCCAGCAATTAGCCACAACTGAGGAGACAGCTAATCTCCCTGTTAACCCCATAGTGGCTGGAATAGCATGGACCTCCTGACCTGGGCCGAAGCCAGTTTACACTGGTGCACCTTAGGCACACAGAAACATAGGAATTGCCATGCTGAATCAAACCCAAGGTCCATATATCCTGTCTAGGGGTGCTGGAACAATTTGTATAGCAGGGCACCATTGAGCCAAACTGTAAACCCTGTATATGATGGAAACCACTTCAAGCCAGAGGGTGCAGCAGCACCCCTAGTTTCAGCACCTATGACTCTGTCTCCAACAGTGGTCAGCACCAGATGCTGGAGAAGAAGGTGCAAGAACCCAACTGTTAGACAGATGTGGGATAATCTGCCCCCCCACACACACACACAATAGGTCTCCTCTTGGTCTATAGTAGTTAGAGTTTGGCTTAAAAGCTGAAGCACAATGTTTAATATCTCTTTTCCAAAATCAGTTGTCATTAATTATGACAGCTCTGGACATTCTTGATATATGGCTTGATTCCTGATTTACCCCAATGACAGCACAATCTGGACCAGGGATTGGCAACCTTTCAGAAGTGGTGTGCCGAGTCTTCATTTATTCACGCTAATTTAAGGTTTTGCGTGCCAGTAATACATTTTAATGTTTTTAGAAAGTCTCTTTCTACAAGTCTATAATATATAACTAAACTATTGTTGTATGTAAAGTAAATAAGGTTTCAAAATGTTTAAGAAGCTTCATTTAAAATTAAATTAAAATGCAGAGCCCCCCGGACCGGTGGCCGGGACCCGGGCAGTGTGAATGTCACTGAAAATCAGCTTGCGTGCCGCCTTCGGCACGCGTGCCATAGGTTGCCTACCCCTGATCTGGACCATTGCTTTTGAAAGGCTCTTGGGCTACATGTAAAATGAAAGAAGTAAATATGACAATCTATTGAAATTTTATAATTGTTGTGGAGCCAAATACTTTTCTAATGAACTGTCTGAAACACATGTAGAAGACAGAAAAATAAAAATCACTTTTTATGCAGCACTGAGCCTGACTTAAACATGTTAATTTGTACTAGCTTTATTCATCTCTGAGAACTTAATATGCATGCCTAAATTATTCAGAGAGCTGAATGCCTATAAAAATGTGGGCAAATCAGCTAATGGTTATTATAAGTTACTTTTTATTACTGCTTCAATAACTACAAACGTCATCTCGTAACAACAATTATATTAATATAAGCATCCAAAGTTTACTCATTATAATTAAAACTTCTAAACAGCCATTTTAAGAAGAGTGCCATATTTTTACGCTAGGCAATGCTAAGCTTCCTTGTTTTCTCTCTAGACAGTCAGTCTGCTTTACTTAAAACGATGAGGAAAAGAGCAATAGTTCTGAGAGAGACATTAATGTTGAGTACCCAGCCCCAGAACTCCTTGAAAACACACTGAACAATACTGAGTCAACAGAAAAATTGCAAATGACTAGTTGGCATGTTGTAAAGTGAGTTTAAAGCCAGACAGGGCATGTCAGTGTAAAAGGGGTTAAATGAGCAAAATGGATCAAGTTCTGCTCTCAGTTAAACCCAGGCATCCCCATTGGTTATGAATGGACCTAATTATTCCGCTCCTATTAAAGTCAGGGAGAGTCTTTCCATTGATTTTAACAGGAATTGGATTGGGACTAATTTTATTTTCATTGTTTCCATTTCTTGTCTTTCTATAACAAACTATCATAAAGAAAACAAAGGTTGTTAGGAGTTGCTAGGCTCAGACCTAGCTTGGATGACTCAGGCGGTATGCACACTTCCCCTCTTGCCAGTAATTCTTCAGTTCATCTCAATCTTGTTTTACAGCAAGATTACTCTCTGAATTAGAGACCAGAGCCCTTCTCTCAGCAGATTTTATACTAATTTTGCAAACAAGAAACCACCAAACTCACTCCACCTGTGATCTAAGCCAGATTCGAACGACTGCATCCAAAGGCAAAAAGGCTTGTGTTTCAACTTCACTGCACAACATCCTCCTGTAAGAATTTTATGCACTAAAAATTAGCTCATTCTGTGTAACTGCTCTGCTGGACATATTTTAGCAAAAACACATCTAGATAACTGTTCATAAGGCACACATCAGCCTATAGACTTTAAGGGTCAACATACTTTTTTAGCAACGCTTCCTGAAATCCCATTTAAAATGTTTCAAGCACTTGACAAAAATACAATCAAGATCCCAGCACTAAGCATTGTTTGGACACTCAGAAATGTGCATCGCTTTCTCTTCATTGCAAGCCTAGGAAAATATTGGGAGATTTGTAAATTTCAGCTTTCATAGCGTGTTCCGTCTTACCAAGCACCCATTTAGTGCTGTTAAACTTAACATAACTCTGCTGTGAAATACAATCAGAGCAGCGTTGGATGAATATTAATAATACGTTAATGCAAAATAAAAAAAACATTAGGTCACTGCCTGAAGTTGTATAAGAAGAATTATACGTGGCACAAAACACTTATTCTACAGAATTTGTGAGTACCCCTTGATTCCATTGCACCTGTTTTAAGTATTGTTTTAAATTAAAAATAGAAACAGGGGTATGGAAAGAGTAGGGAAAGGATATAGGTAAAAATTATGCACTATATATAGCCATGTGAAATCATTCAAACATATTATTAAAAAAATAGGACATTTCACAATTAAACACAAAACATCTGCTAGTGCAGCCATAATATCACACAAAATAAAAAGGCAGAAAAAAAAGTTAACAGTAATATTCGCCTGATCAATGCCAACTTTTTAATGGTATAGATTTAAGAGCCTAGGTCCATGTCCTGCAAACACTACTAGGTGTAGGGCTTAATGCCGTGAGCAGTAGGCTGGGAGGGTTGTTTGGTTTTTGTTAAGCTAAGGCATAAGCCTGAGGTTTGCTGTTAACAATTCACCCAGCTTTATTTTTTAGTCTCCAAATAAGACACACAAAACTGGAACAGAGTTCCTGTGCTGGCTGGATCTGTGTGTGTGGACAGGGTCCCTGATCTGGAGTAACCCTTAGAAGAAGATCAAGGAGAGGGTGCTTTCTGCCTGGGGAAAGCAAAACGGTTTTGGGGAGTGACTCAGCAGCAGGAGGAGAGCTGCCTCTCTCCCCTCTTCCAGTAATAAACATGTTCTGATATTATTGAACTCATGCCTGGGTCATCATTTCAGGGACACTGCTAACCCACCAAGGAGAAGATTGCAAGTTCACACAGCAAAATATTTTCTACTGAGCTTTCTGGGTAGTGCACTTACAGAGGAGTAGAGTGGTATCAAGATAAACTCTTTATGATGAAAAAGAACTAGGTTCAGAAATTAAGTAACAAACATTGTTATTCTTTGTAGCTGTAGCCTGTCACTGCCCTGTCCTGGGCTTTTTTGCTTCTGCCCTAGCAGGAAGTTTGTCTTAGAAAACAAAAGCCTTCATAAACAGGGAAGACATACGAAGCATGGCATCTACATACTTCTTGGAAGACTTATTCTATGGCACATCTCTTTTGTAGCTCTTTTTCTTGATTTTTGGAATGCATTAAAAAACACTATGAAGTCAGTTATTGTACTTGTTAAAGTTGTTAGTTTAACAAGCCACCAGGCAGGGCCGGCTCCAGGCACCAGCACACCAAGCAGGTGCTTGGGCGGCACATTTTCAGGGGCAGCATTCCAGCCAGCCTCTCTTTTTTTTTTCTTGGTGCTTGGTTGGCAAAAGCCTAGAGCCGGCCCTGGCAGCAGAAGCGCATCCTGCACCGGGGGCACCCTGGGGCCGCTGCGGTTTGTGTCGGGGAGCAGCACCCGCACCTTATGGCCGGGCGGGCTCCGAGTGCGGAACACTCGGGCTGGGGGCCACCCCTCAGGGCACACGGAGCCGCCTGCAGGTGCCGCAGGGCGGCCGCCCCCCAGCACCACAGCCAGGGCTGGGCGAAGCGGCCAGAGCCGCCCAGGAACTGCGGCAGGGCGGCCAGGAACAGCAGCAGGAGCGGGGTCATAGAGGGTGGGGCGCTGCCATGCGGGGCCCGTGTCCCGCTCTCCGGGGTTCCGCTCCCTCTGGGGCACCCCTGCCCCAGCTCCTCAGCCCTCTGCCGGGGCAGTCCCCCAGCTCTGCCCTCCCCGGTCCCGGACAGTCCTGGAGGCAGGAGCCCCGGCTGGAGGGACCCTGGGCTGAGGCGCGGCCCGGGAGCCCCGCTGCTTACCCCGACCCTGCCAGCGCTGGACGGGCTGGAGGTGGGGGGGGCGGAGTCAGCGCTGGTGGGGGGGGAAGAGCCCAGAGTTGGGGTGGCCGGGGGTGCGGGGGGGGGGGGGGGGGGGCCCCGGGGTGGGGGGGGAGGGGGGTGAGGGTGGGGTGGGGAAGAGAGCCCAGGCCGGGGGGGAGAGCCCAGGGCTGGGGTGGGGGGCAGCCAAAAAAATTTTTGCTTGGGGCGGCAAAAAGCCTAGAGCCGCCCTGCCACCAGATTTCTTTAACACAACGACATCTTGATCAGCATCTGAGGGCACTTCAGCAACCTTTCCAATCTGCTGTATTGCAACCCTCTTCAGTCAAATTCTTGTCTATAACAAACTGTTCAGTCTCTGGGTCAGTAACAGAGCCAGTTTGTGACTTGTCTTCAACTTGTACATCTGCTTTCACTTCTTTTCTGTTAGCCAAGTTGTCAGGTATCTTGAGCAAATACTCATGATTCCTTTGTAAGATTTTGTCATAGTCTTTGATCACTGTATATGAGCAAGTTCTCAGATCACTGCAGCTTTGACTGGCCAGTATCCATCTTGCCACAAAACAAAGACTTGGTGAGAATTTAACTGTAAAAGATGTCTTGCTCCTATATTATATTTTGTCTGTACTTTCTCAGTCTTTTCTTCACTATCACAGATTCCTTAGTCATCCTTGGTTTTTGTCCCATATCTGGTAATTATTTATACATTTGTTATAGAGTAGTTCAGGGATCGGCAACCTTTGGCACACAGCCTGTCCGGGAAAGGCGCTGGCGGGCCGGGATGGTTTGTTTACCTGCAGCGTCCGCAGGTTCGGCCGATCACAGCTCCCACTGGCCACGGTTTGCCGTTCCAGGCCAATGGGGGCTGCAGGAAGCGGCGTGGGCCGAGGGATGTGCTGGCCACTGCTTCCCGTGGCTCCCATTGGCCTGGAACAGTGAACTGCAGCCAGTGGGAGCTGCAATTGGCTGAACCTATGGATGCTGCAGGTAAACAAACCATCCTGGCCCACCAGCGGATTTCCCTGACAGGCTGCGTGCCAAAGTTTGCTGATCCCTGGAGTAGTTGAACAGGTGACTTTCCACATTGCAATGGTGTCGCTCAATAGTTGAGTAGTGCTAAATAGGGACCTTCTCCTGCATCCATTGTTTTTTGAGCAAGTTCTTCACCATACGTACACCACATTCAGCTAATCCATTCGCTTAAAGATATCTGGGACTAGCTGTCTCATGACGAAAGTCGTACATTTCAGCGACGGCTAGGAATTCCCTGTGCTTGAACTGTAATGTGTTGTCAGTTTTTAGTGTTCTTGGAATTCCATGACATGCAAATACAGATTTAATGTGCCTGACAACTGCTACGATATCTTCAAGTGTGACAACATCTGGGAAATTGGTAAATAGTCCATTATAACCAGATGACCATGTCTTCCCAGGTTGAACATGTCAATTCCCACTTTGTTCCATGGACCTGCACATTGCTTATGTGGTATTATTGGTTCTTTGTGCTGGGAATCGCTGTACTTCTGACGTGTGCCACACATTTTTTCAATGTCACTATTCATCTGTGTCCAAAATGCAACTTCTCTAGCTCTCCTTTTTGATTTGATCATTCCTAGGTGCCCTTTGTGTATTCATTTCATTATTTTCCTTCTCATCAGTGTGGGAACCATGATTTGTGTTCCCAGCAAGAGCACTCCCGAGATCATTGACAGCTTATTTTTATAGGGGGAGTGTGCATGTGGGAAGTGTTGATATTCTCCTCCTTTACTTATCACTTGTATCACTGCTTAAAGCATTTTATCTTTAGCTGTTTGTCTTCAGGTTCATCTCATACACCTGGAGATAGAGCACAGCACTTTTATCTTATTCACATGCATGTTTACTGCTTGTTCCAGATCATCAGGATGTGATGATACGCACTTGAGAACTGCCTTTGCTAAATGGTATCCAGCTTAGAATTCCAGGGTCACATCATACAATTGAATTTTCAGAAGTAGTCACTGTGTCCATGGCAATGCTTTTCCAAATCCCTTTTGGGTATTGCAATCAGTGATTTGTGATCAGTTTCTGCTTTGAAGTTCCGAAGGTATTTACCGAGAGTTTGTTTTTCAATAGGTCAAAACAAATTGAAGCCCAGGAGCTGTTGTCAGAATATGCTTTACATTGTTGAATATTCTTTCATGCTCTACCATCCATGCCCATTTGGTGACCTTGTGGAGGAGATCTTTTGGCTGAGTTGTACGAACTGTGTAGTAAGTCAGGAATTTGCAGACATAGAATCCTTTAAATTCACTTTTTATCTTCAGGTCTTGGCATGTTGAATTATGTCCAGTTTTAATTGTACACATCTTACTGGGATTGTAAAGTATTTTCACTGGTTCTTTGAGCAATAACAAGTATTGTGGATTGCAGTGGAACCATGGACATCACCCAACCAGCTCACAAGGTCTCTTTATACTAAGACACTTGGAGACATCCCAGACTGAAATTCACTTTCCTTATCTTTAAGGAAGTCCTCAGGAAAGTAAGTTACACTTCTCCAGTTAGGGACTGAAACAAAATCATGTGTCCAATTGCAACTAAGCAACCTGGATGAGTATCAGACTCATAACAACGTGTTGTAGATCATTGCCAGAAAGATGATTTACCCAAACATTTGTCAATGAGTAATTTTGAATAAAGAATAAAATCTAGACAATGACAACAATGGTCTTGCAAGAGATTATATGAGCAGAAAAAAAAGACATGTAGGGTATTTTTACATAGCCCCTCCCTAGGTATCAGAGCCCAAGCTCCAGCCTGAGCCACAACTTCAAA
Organism: Trachemys scripta elegans; assembly: GCF_013100865.1. Taxonomy (NCBI): domain Eukaryota; kingdom Metazoa; phylum Chordata; order Testudines; family Emydidae; genus Trachemys; species Trachemys scripta. The sequence continues at coordinate 15,626,850 of NC_048304.1, read as the reverse complement.
GGGCTGTCTACACAGCTGTTCTTAGAGCACTAGTGCAAGACCTACTAGCCCAAGCCTGTTGACCTGGGCTGTGTAGACATGGCAAATAACTTACTGTACAAATTTAGGGTGAGTTATTCATTCTATTCTTGGTTGCAGGTTAACAGAATATAATTTAGTTGTACATACTGTTTTCATTCTATTAAAGAATTAGATTAATATATATGGCTCAATGCAATGCCCATTAAGGTCAATAGGAACCTTCTCAAAGAAGGCTACAGGAGTTAAACTAGGCCCATATTGCAATGGCTGTGTAAGCAACCAATCCTGCATTTCTTGTACACCCAACACACCAGACGGATTCAAAAGTTTTATGTGCACCAATAATGCAGGATCAGATAACCAGCATTTGTTCACACAACCTCTCCTTGGATAGTGGAACATGTTTTACTGAAAGATAAAGTATGGAGGGTTGTTTGTTTTTTTTTAAACTCTGTGCAAAATGCTGTGGGATTTTTAACTTGCACTTGGACAACTACCAGAGACGAGCAGAAGGAACCTTGGTATGACTCTCACATAGAAGTCAGCTCCAAGAGCAGTTCAACACTCCACGGCACTGTCACAACTGAATAAGATCCCAGTCTTGCTATGGGATTTAAGAATAATATGTAATTGTATTGCCTAATAATGCAGATAAGTACTGTATGTAATAAGAGTAATATAGCTGCTGCTATAATGAGAATTGTTAAGTGAGCAGTATGAACAGTACAATTCTATATAAGTGCACTATACATCTTTTTTACAATGTATTTGTACTACATAAGTCACGACATAACAAATAGGATGCATACGCCATTGGTTTCAGTGGGATTTTTCATATTGATGTTGGGCAGGAGGATTCTTCTAATAGGAGTATTGTGCTTACTGGTGCATCACATGATGAGCTTCATTCTGTAAGCAATCTCAAGAGCAATTTCATTATGCAGCAGGGTTTTATAAAATATTCCTTTTGTACATAGTCAAAAAAATCACAATGTGTCAGATGGTGTATGTGTATAAAGGCAACAATCAGATGAATGATACAGCTCATTTAAAGAAACAAACAACATTCTGGGGAATTCAGTTATTTGGTTTGGAGTACATTCAGCCCTTTCCATGGGTGAAGTTAACCTCATTAGGTGAAGAACGTTAGACCTGTGATTAGTCCCCACTGAAGTTACACTTAGAGTTACACAGGGTTAAGTGCTTTGTTGGATCAGGGCCTGTAATTTCCACATTAAGCTTCAAAGTGTTATCTGAGACATTTTATTAAAGAAATCCATGTGATTCCTTTGTGACAGATATGGCATAAGAACATAAGAATGGCCCTACTGGGTCAGACCAAAGGTCCATCTAGCCCAGTATCCTGTCTTCCAACAGTGGCCAGTGCCAGATGCCCCAGAGGGAATGAACAGAACAGATAATCATCAAGTGATCCATCCCCTGTCACTCATTTCCAACTTCTGGCAAACTGAGGCTAGGGACACCATTCCTGCCCATCCTGGCTAATAGCCATTGATGGACCTATCCTCCACGAATGTATTAGTTCTTTTTTGAACCCTGTTATGGTCTTGGCCTTCACAACATCCTCTGGCAAAGAGTTCCACAGGTTGAATGTACATTGTGTGAAGAAATACTTCCTTTTATTTGTTTTAAACCTGCTGCCTATTAATTTCTTTTGGTGACCCCTAGTTCTTATGTTATGAGAAGTAGTAAACGACACTTCTTTATCTACTTTCTCTATACCAGTCATGATTTTATAGACCTCAATCATATCTCCCCTTAGCCGTCTCTTTTCCAAGCTGAAAAGTCCCAGTCTTATTAATCTCTCCTCATACGGAAGCTGTTCTATACCCCTAATCATTTTGTTGCCCTTTTCTGAACCTTTTCCAATTCCAATATATCGTTTTTGAGATGGGGCGACCACATCTGTACACAGTATTCAAGATGTGGGTGTGCCATGGATTTATATAGAGGCAACATGATATTTTCTGTCCTATTTTCTATCCCTTTCTTAATTATTCCCAGCATTCTGTTCGCTTTTTTGGCTGCCCCTGCACATTGAGTGGATGTTTTCAGAGAACTCTCCACAACGACTCCAAGATCTCTTTCTTGAGTGGTAACAGCTAATTTAGACCCCATTATTTTATATATATAATTGGGATTATGCTTTCTAATGTGAATTACTTTGCATATATCAACATTAAATTTTATCTGCCATTTTGTTGCCCAGTCACCCAGTTTTGAGAGATCCTTTTGTAGCTCTTCGCAGTCTCTCTAGGACTTAACTATCTTGAGTAATTTTGTATCATCCATAAAAATTGCCATATATTGAAAGTATGCCATACAAGAATGGACTTTTGAGACAATAAGTGTGAAATGGATTTCCTGGGGAATACCTAGGGAGTGGTTAATGCAAATCCCCCATCTCCACCTATGCAAAAAGCCAGACCTTTGAAGCTACACCCTGAGGAGTGGGTCATTGTCTGCTGATAACCTGTTCCCAGAGACTGGAGGTAAAGGCCTGAGCTGTATGAAGAAATGCCCAGCAGGGTTCTGATGCGGAATATGAGACTTATGAGCTTGTAATTCTGGGAGAATGTCAGCTTTGAAGGACTGACACCTACCAGAGCCCAAGATTGGAGTTGGGGGTGACCTCTGCTAAGCTCTCTAGCATGCGTGCAGGTTCTTTTATTGTTTTTAATGTGGTTTCTCTGCTTTCATCTTAAGAATAACATTGTTTGCTTACATAGAGCAGTGTGGTAACATATAATTGTGAATACATTGGTCATAGCCTCTGGAGAGAAAGCAAAGCACAGACGCTGGCTTTTTAGGAAGTCTGGCTTGGGGGATGTCACGGTGTAGGCCTAGGACTGTAAACCCTTAGAGAATCTCCAGTCAGGAGGGACTGGGACACAGGTCTCTGCTAAAGAGAGGTGATGTCTGGGAGCTGGAAACCTTTTAGAGGGTACCTTTAAGAGGAACAAAGGGGGAATACAGGTGCAATTAACCTGAAACTGTGACATCCCTAATGCCAGAAAGATCAGAAGTCATGGAGATTTTGGGGTCACAGACCAACTCAGCATTCAGAATTATATATAAGGCACAAAATCTAACTTCTCCCATTCCTGTACTTAGGACTGAAACCAGGGGGAAAGGAAAAGGTGGGTCAAATCCCAGCACCTGGTATAAATCAGGGTAGCTTAGGGATGTTTTTACTTATGCGTTGTTTCCCAAGGTACGCTATGGACCTGTGGCAGCAGAGGATAGCCATAGGCTAGTGAGCTCTGGTCCCACCCACGTTATGCTGGTGGTTGAAACAGGGCTAGTGTAGAAACTTTATGTCAGCTCTATGCTGGCCATGGAGGCCTCCCAACACAGGAAATGTTATAGAGCCCAATTTTCCCATCAGTGGGACATAGTGGACCCAATTCTCGGTTACACCGTGTCCCTTTTTCTCCTTCTAAAAAGGGAACATAACAAGACACCATCAAAGTGTGTAGTAATGCCCTTTTTTTTTTTAATCCCAGTGCCAACTACCATGATACACATTCAGTCAAAAACTTTGTTACTTCTAAATTTCATTACAATGGCAACCACTCTCTCCAGCAGCATTTCCTGCTGTCCTCCACCCACCTCCTTAGGGCACTCTGAGACTCCATAGCAGATCAGAAGGTGTTCATTATAATTACAGCCCAAGTTCTATGGCCCTGCTAAAGGAGAAGAATCATAGTGAATGGAATACAATTGGTTTAGGAAATCTATTTTGTAACATCTTATCAACCTGGGCAGTCTTTGCCAATGGCATCCTGCTTGATCTTTGGTTTAACTGCTGTTTTACACAGTAAAACCTGCAATAGGTCTGGAGATGAAAAAGCAGGTTCAGGCAGCTCATTTGCTTCTCTAATGTGTTTGAAAGGCAAAACACTCCTGACAGTGTAATAGAATGTCTAATCAATTTAGCTTCCCTTCTCATCTTTACCGTCTCCTCCATGTGGTCTCCAGAATAATAATATAATAATTACACCACTTACTACTTACATAGCCCCTTTATGCCAGAATTCCATAGCAATTTTTGAACATGAATTAAGCCTCACAACATCCCTACAAGGAACTAGATATTATTGGTCATTTTAAAGATGTGTAAACTGAGATTTAGGCTCAGATTTTTAAAGGCATTTAGATGTTGCTCCACTCAGCCTTACTATGCCTAGCAGAGTTAGGAGCCTAGCTCAAAAGTGCCTAAGTCACTTTTGAAAATAAGACTAAGAGCTTGAATACACAGGGCATTATTCTGGAATAGCGCTTCTTGATTCACTATTCCTGATTAACTCCAGGTGTGGATGCTCTTATTCCAGACTAAGATTGCCTTATTCCAGACCAGGAAGGCAAGGAGGGTGGTCACCCTTCGTGCCAATGTCAGGACGCATGCCACTCTCTCAGCCACTAAGATTGCCACTCTCTCAGCCACTTAGCCACATGTTTGCAGGGAAGAGCTTGAAAATATAAACACTAAAAAGACCAACACCAGAACACAAACATGCATTTTTTTAAAATAATTATTTTTAAACCAATTCCATGTGTTGGGGGGGGGGGCGACGCATGATTTTTGAATGCTGGGTGCTGTCTGTACTGACGCTATCTGGTGGCGTGATATGCAGCATTATAATTATCCTCTGAGACAATCTGGGGCTATGGAACTGGCGTCAGTCATCATGTTTTTAAGGGCTAATCATTATCTCCTGCAAACACTATTGATCAGGAAAAAACTTTTCCCAGGAGTATCAGAGATAATACTATAACTAATCTTACTACTTACCCCAGACCACCCACCAAGCAGCAGTTTGTAGGACTGGACTAAAACCACAAAAGTAGTTTTACCCGAAATTTAAAATTTGCTTTCATTTCAAAGAATTGTTTAAAAAAATAAACCTATTTTTTAATTAACAACAATGTTTTTTTTTAATTTTATTGACCAAAAAACCTGGTTTTCGGTAAGTGGAAATTTTAATATCCATTTTGAGAATATTTCCAGTACTGATTCTGAATTTTAAAAGTTAGAATTTATTTTAAGAGCTACAGAAAATTTTGCCAAAAAATGTCAACATTGTTTGCCTGAATTTTCATGTTAGGGGAAAAAGGCCAATAAACAGAAAAACCTTTTCTGGTAGTTACTCTTGGGTGTCTCCTGTCCTTCTGTTCTCCTTGGCCTTTCCGGTGTGTTTTGCACATGTGGGCCACGACTGGAGTGGATGGAGGCACAGGGTACATTTGTCCATTCCATGTGCTAGTGTTCATTGCCTGCAACATGGCCCAGCCATCCCCTGAATTGTCAAAAGGATTCACAGACTGCTGGCCTGGTAGTAGCGCAGAGGGGACTCGGCGCATGGGCCAGGAGCAAGAGCTGAAGGTGGCACTGGAGCCTGCAGTCTGGTAGTCATGAGCACAAGTATCGCTCAAACCGCTCCTTCTTTCTCCCTCAACTTATGGTCATCCTCCATGAATCTGTCTCACAATTTCTCCTTGTGCTGTGGAGCCTGTCTCTTTCTACCCTTCTTTCATCCTTATCCTTCTGATACTCCATGTGATCCTTCTGGCACTCTGTCTGCCAATTAGTTTTATCTACTGGCTCTCCCATCAGTTCATCTTAGACTCTTTCTCCTCGCTCACTGTAGGCTGGTCTGCACTCTTAGGTACCAGGTGCTGTGTGTTTGCCCTGTAGAGGTGAAAGGGCCTTGAAAGGAGAAAGAAAGAGCAAATTATTGTCTGGCCATGATAAAAAAAAAATATATATATACACATCACATTTTCCACTCTATGAAAGGGGCTGCTTTAATTCAAGGTCAATGGGCAGTATTTTATTCACATAAAAACCGCAGACATCCTTTGGAGCAGCACTGATACATATACAAAATTCAAATGAAATCATTTCTATATCCCCTTCATTTTTTCTGGTGAGGGGTAGATTTATGAGTGATCTAGTCATTAACTATGATTTTTTTCAATCCTGTCAGATAGGGTAAGCTCTGGAAAACCCTGAATAAAAGTGCAAACTTCTGTTCCAGGCCAGTGGAGGACAGTTACCAGTGTCTGCTAAGTCTGTCTGGCCCCAGAATGTAACAGACGGTCTGCAGTGCCTATTCCATGAGAAGTTCGCTTTCATCACTAGCCTCCAATGGGTGAAAGTCTGTGATCAAATCAACAAGAGGCTGATGTAGCATGGAGACACAGTGCACCCTCCTTACAAGCACCCTGCGTCCATGCACAGACCCGACTGACTGCCATGGGGACTATTAACACAGACAGACTGACACCCTCTGCTTCAATTTGGACTCATATTAATGCCAGCAATGAACCAAATACACATTCTGGTTTGGCTTTGACTCCTAACCGGCAGCTGTTTTGGGACTCAGTTTACAGGCAGTCTGGGACAGTGCAGGCATGGCCCATTTATAAAGCATGCTATATGAGACAGGAGGGTTATATGAGGGTATTAATTGTGAAGCCCCAAGCCATTCTTATAACAATCAGCAAGTAACCAGTACAAATTTTATTCCTGCCACTTTAACTTTCTCTTTTCACAGTATCCATTTTGAATCTTGCATGGTGTCAAGGTGGGGCGGAGGCACTAGGGAACTGGCATGGGTTCTGCCCTCAACAGAAGCACAATAAAACCCCAGCTTGTATTAATCACTTAAAAGGCCCGTAAGCTGGAAATCCCTCCCATACATATATTAACAATAAGAAGGTTTGAGCATTGGCCTGCTAAACCCAGGGTTGTGAGTTCAATCCTTGAGGGGGCCATTTAGGGATCTGGGGCAAAAATCTGTGTGGGGATTGGTCCTGCTTTGAGCAGGGGGTTGGACTAGATGACCTCCTGAGGTCCCTTCCAACCCTGATATTCTATGATTCTATGAAAACATGGCAGCAGAAACGTACCAGGCTCTGACTCAGACGCTTGCTCTGATGCCGGTTCTGCAGCACACTGCTCCAAATAGAGACCCAGGATGTGCTGTGCCAGCAGCATAGCCTCTTTGATTGCCAGCCTCGGCACCAAGGTTAGTTCTTGCCCTTCATCCAGGGGCTGCCTCTTTTGTGGCGGTGCCTGTGACAGGGTGGGGTGTGTTAGCACGGTTCCATCCCAACTCAGAAGATTGTCTTGCACCACTGTCGGCTCAGTGCTCACTAGAGTTTCCAATATCTGGTCAAATTCTTCATAAAAGATGCAAGATGATGGAGAGTTAGCAACCTTGACTTTGTAGTACTTGGTCTTCAGCCACTTGATTCGCTCTCTGCATTGTTCTGCTGTCCGGTCGATCCCCCAAACTACCAGCAACAGGGAAATAGTTTTGCAGACAAAATCATTTCTTGTGCTCTTGCTGAAGTTAAATGTCATGATTGTCTCACCCCAGAGATTAACTGGAGGTGTTCCTCTGGCAGGCTAGCAGCACGCTTGATGCAGGATCTCTTCTTAGTACTGGCCATGCTAATACTCATAAGCATTAATTGTGTTTCCAGTCGATGTGGAAATGAAGGGTTAAATGCTGAGCAGCTACATTTGAACCAGGAAGTTGTTTCCAGTTCCCGAGAAGCAAGTGGGAAGTTTTGGGATTTCAGGGCTAGGAAGCACAGCCCATGGGATTGTGGGATAGTGGCCACCGAGACTTGAGCAGCATCCTCACTGCTAAAGGCCTGGGCTTTGACCTGCATCACAGCAGTACTTGGGCTCTGCGCCACTGGCTAGAGTGGTATGTGGCCTAAGTAAGTAAGACTAATTTCTGTGTGGACAGAGCCCGGGCTTAGTGTGCTATGTAGACATACCCTTAGCCTCTCAGAACCTCATTTTCCCCGTGTGGAATGGGATAATAGTACTTTCCTACCTTACAGGGGTATTGTGAGAATAAATATATTAAATATTGTGAGGTATTGCCAGACCTAACAGCTACTTTATGTGCATTTGTCTTGTTATTAGTCAGGATCACTTTCTTGAATATCTGAGACTTTCCCCTTGAAAAGAACATTAATGGGGGTCAAAGCCTGCAGTCCTCACTCAGACAAAACTCCCATTGACTTCACCAGAAGTTAGCCTGAATGCGGATTGCAGGACTTGATAGTAATACAAAACCAAGGCAGTTGCATTATATCTATCTATCTCATAGAACTGGAAGGGACCTTGAAAGGTCATCGAGTCCAGCCCCCTGCCTTCACTAGCAGGACCAAGTACTGATTTTTTGCCCCAGATGGCCCCCTCAGGGATTGAACTCACAACCCTGAGTTTAGCAAGCCAATGCTCAAACCACTGCAGAACGATTGTTTTGCTTCTCATGACATGTGATGGCATGTGTCCTTCCCATCAATCCTCTGATTTATTCCTGCATGTTAAAGTGACTCACAGAATGTTTATACAAGTTTGGCTGTATGCTGTGAATAATTATTTCAGAATAGTAAAAGTGAATTAGAGATTTACCAAACCCACCCGCCCAAACATGATTCTACACATGCCAGCTTATCTGTCTACTTCCTTCACTGCCCGTCTCCTGAGACTACTTACAAGAAGCAGGGCACCACTCTCCAAACACATTAATGATCATTGTTCAGTAACCTGGCTAGACACCAGTCTGCCTAAGTGATCCCTTCCTACAGCTTAGAAGAGTGCCACCCCAAGTTACAAGACAATGCCCTGAGGGGACACAGATGCCATTTTTTACCAGTTCATTTACCATAGAAATCTTTGGACTTCCAAATACAAAATCTCTGTAAATGGCATTGAATCAGCTTGATTAAATTGTCCTTTATAGGAAATGAGCACAGTGCTCACTATGCCTGTAGTTAGCGTCTCCTGCAGACACTGTCACCAGGAGGTAAGAAAAAACATCAAATAAGATTTCAAATTCATTTTGCCACCTGTATTTCAGTCTGATGCTACCTCATTTTAGCCCTATTGAGGTTTTGGTTTGTTTTGTTTTTTTTCTTTAAGGCGGTAGCTCCACCTACAGGCTCGAGCAGCTGTGATCTCATTTTACAGAGTGCTTGGGAGCTTCCTGAATGGTGAACATGTTAAAGGGTGAGATCAATCTATGTCAGCTCATATGAAATTCCTGTTGAACATTTTAAATTGCCAGCTTCATCATCTTTTCAACTAAAAAAATGCACATTTTCCTCCCACAATATTAATAACAAACTTTAAAAAATATGGCAGGAGGGGTGGTTAGTCTGTGAGAATCACACTCCTGGGGGATTAGAAATATTCAGTGCAATCCCCGATGGGGCAATGATTTCATGATAACCTCACTCCCTCTCATGCACTATTGCTCGGCAGTGGAAATTGCTTTATGGAATTATCACTCAGCTTAAGTTACCAAATGTATTAGCACTCAGTACCACCGTTTAAGATCATTTGGAATAGAGATTTTCAGTAATTTAATATTTGCTTTTGACTGGTGGCCCTGAAGGTATGCTAAGCATGCAAAAACAAGTAGTTCTAAGTCACAGCAGAAGCAGGAATGGGCAGCAAGTATCTTCAGTTCTCTGTATGGCCTGTGGATTCAACTCATACCAACAGTGCTTGACAAGCAACGCTTTTGTCTGTTGGCTGAAACAAATGTAAACTGAGTCACAGTCCCCTCTGTTCTCCTCACCTCCTTCAGGGAAAGTGGTCAATGCACTTTCTTCCACCGCAAGATGTACAGGAATCAGTCTATTAAGTGAATGAATAATGAATATCTTTTACTTTGTTTTGTGACATACCTGGACACTCTCACTTTAGACAGTGAAATAGAAATCAGCAACCTGATGAAAGCAATATGGGTTGGTATGATATTGTGGGACTGGTAAATGGCACCTCCTGTACAGGCATAATTATGTTATTATGATGATGATGATGATTACTACTCGTTTTGCCGTAGTACCTTGGACCCCATTGTGCTATGAACATTGCCATTCATTTGTGTGGGGGGGGGGGTTAAAAACAAAACAAAAACAAACAATGGCAGCACCCACCATTTATGACTTCGAACAGCTGGCACGGGCATTTAATAGTAAGGACATGTTTAATATTATTCACTGTACTATAATGACTATAGTACAATAAAAGAAGGTTCAGTACAAAATGCAGAATACTGTAGGCAAGTACCCAAGAGTGTCTTGAGAAACTTCTAAGAGAAGTTCTAAATTGCCCTGTTATAAAATATAATTCTGATAGAATGATGGTTTAAGCAATGACCTTCTTTGCCTGTATCAGAGTCAATAATCATTCACTGTTGCTAAAAAAATCAGGTGGGCTGTTCCATCACGCAGTATGTCACAGATTTCAATGTTTGATGCCTAGACACAACTTGCAGGTCACATCCTTTTGGGATTAGATAGGAGAATGAATGGAAACCTCAGTTATAGCATTAATCAATGTACAGATGTTGAAGACATGAATATTTTTTTTTGTTCTTTCATGATTAACCAGTCTGTATGAAGTCCCAGACTAGTTGAAGGGAAAGCAATTGCTATCTAGCAGCAATCGTGGTCAATAGCCCTACATTTGCTTTTATTTTCAAATGAATCCCATCAGTACATCAGAATCAGGAGAATCCACAGAACCACCTCTCTGATTCATTCCAGACTGTTCTCTCCAGACCAAGTCCTGAAGTCCACTCGACATCTACTCAGTCCTTCCTATGGCAAACTCCTACCTATAGCAGGATCAGAACCATGGATGATGCAAGGACCAGTGGTAAGGACAATGCTCAGATAAGGACATTTATTTTTGGCCCCTATCATTTCTTGAAATTTGCTTTAAATAAGTCAATACATAAGTAGTTGTATAATATATTCAGCTCTACAAGTGAGTTGTGATATAGGTTTAGAGGAGGGAAATTCCATCTTTTCTCCAGAATCTTTCAGTAGAGGGGATTTCTTTCTACAGCTCCCACACCAGCCATCAAATGTTCAATACATAAAGGACCAAATGTCTGTTACCATATGGCTGCTTTGCACTATTACAGTAACCACCAGGGAAAATCTTGGTAAAGAGCCTAGGAAAAGCCTAGAGAAAGGGTGTCTAAGTTCAAATTGTAAAAAAAAAAAAAAAAAAAAAAAAAAGTTTCTTCTCTCTCTCTCTCTTTTTTTAATGTATGTCAAAAGTTTGAAAGAACAGGACTCAGAGACCAAGCTCTGGATGTTAATCACCCATTTTTTTGAGACTGATTACTTGAATTTCATTGACTAGGTCCTTGTCCCCACTCAGCCAGTGAACTCTTTATTCCTAGCATAAAACCCTCCACCTAGTGTTAGTGTATGCATGTAGAAATAACCACTCTTCCCTATGGCTGTTCAGACTAATGTAGTGTAGGCCCAACTTTCGATCCATGCTAGTCCCCAGAACTCTCTCCAAGTTCTGCCAGGGTCTCAAGAGAGTGTACTCCAAACAGGGCCAGCTCCAGGCACCAGCCCAGCAAGCAGGTGCTTGGAGCGACCAACGGAGAGGGCGGCACGTCCGGCTCTTCGGCAGCGGGTCCCTCACTCCCTTTCGGAGCGAAGGACCAGCCGCTGAAGGCTATCACCGCTTTTTTTTTGGGGTGCTTGGGGTGGCAAAAACCTTGGAGCCAGCCCTGACTCCAAAGGCAATTCTCCTCCAGCACTTGATTCTCCACCGGCTTCTGTAGTCATTCATACCCTATGCAAAGGGATTGTGAAAGAATATCATTCTGATTGGGCAGCATTTTGCACCCACATTGCACAGTCACACAAGATGCAGAACAATAGAGAATGAGGCCCACTGTCTTTAAGAAGCACATGAATTCATTTGGGACTTACTCCACAGTAAATTGCATCTCTCCTACCATAAGTACCTCTTCTATTGTTATTTGAGAAGCTCCTTCAATAGATACAAAAATGTGTATCTCATCCATATTTAATCATTTATAGCCCAGACCCATGTGATGCAACTTATTTTATATTAAAATATATAGAACTGCATAGAAGAGACAGGAGTCCTAAGAGAAAGGAATTTAACTTGATGCTTTGGGAATACCAAGGAAATCTAGCTAAGACACCATGTTATCAATTTGCTCACAATCCCTTGATAAGATACTGATGCTCCAATCACCAGATAAGTGCATGTTCTACTGATCTCTCCCTCAGGGGTTTTTGCTGAATTCCTTAGCATGCCATAAATTAGAATAAATTCTTCTGACATACTTTGACTCTTGATGGTGGCTCAAGACATATATGTTAAATGATTCCATTACAGAGGCTCCCCAGTAAAACAGCAGTGAATCATCAGCCAATCATCAACCTCAACCAAGTGGCTTAGAAGAGTACTTTTTTTCTAATGTAAAGGTACAGTCTCCTAAGTAAGATGGGATGGGTTGTTCCCCAGGTTGCAGAGGAGGAAAAACTGATCTCTACACCATAAGCTCTTACAGGGAGGAACTTGCTCCATTACTCAAGGTCATAAATCACATACTGTACAATACCAGACTAAGTGCAGACGGAAATTCCAATATTCTGAATGTTGCAACATTAACATTTAAGGATTCAGCATTAACCCTTATATGCAGAATCCAGGGACAGTGTTCCCAGGAGAGCTTTTGTTTGATCCTCACCACAGTATTTCCTGGGGGGAAATCAGTCCCCAGGACATCCTGCAGTCACAGACAGGCTTAAAGGAAGAAATCTTGTAAGGAAAGGCCACAAAGATTTTGAGTCAGAGTAATTTTGAGTCAGATTTTGAGTAATCTGAAAAACAGACACACTATTAGGAATCAATAACTGCTATTGTAATGTTATCCTAAAAAGAAAACAAAACTGCCAATTATCACCTGAGGGCATAGGTGCTGAAACTAGGTGGGGGAGGGGGGGAGGGGTTGCTGCCACACCCCCTGGCTTGAAGTGGTTTCCATCCAGGACCAGCTCTGGCTTTTTTGCCACCCCAAGCAAAACAAAAAACAAAAAAGACAGGGTGCAAACTTTCGGTGCCACTTACTTGGCAGCTCGCGACTGCCTCCCCCGGCCACGCTGGCGAGCCTCTGGGCGGGCAGCGGCTGCACTCTGGCTAGCGGGACTCCCTGCGCTGCAGACATGCTTCGGGCAGCGGAGTGCGCGCCCCGGCTAGCGGGGGGGGGAGGAAGAGGGGCAGGGAGCGGAGGGGAAAGAGAGAAGGGGGGCGGCCAGGGCTTCCTTCAGCCGGGGCGCTCGCCACTCAGCCCCTCCCACCACGCCGCCTGCCGGGAGGGCTCCGCGCCGCTCCTGCCTGCAGGTGAATTAAAGTCGGCGGTTGGCGGGGACAGAAGGACGCAGGCTGCAGGGCTTGCTGCAGACCTGGCACCGGCTGGGGCAGATGGAGCGCGCAGCCCACTCCCAGCAAGACGCTCCCCTCCTCTGCGCCGCTGCCCCCTACAGTGACGCACTGAAAGTCGTCGGCGAAACAAAAGAAAAACAAACAAACAAAACAAACAAACAAAAACACCAGGGCGCAGCAGCGAACCAAAAAAAAAAAAAAAAAGGGCGGCCGTGCCACCCTAGGATTGGGCGGAATGCCGCCCCTTAGAATCTGCCACCCCAAGCACCAGCTTGCTCAGCTGGTGCCTGGAGCCGGCCCTGTTTCCATCATATACAGGATTTACAGTTCGGTTCAATGGGTCTCAGCACCCCCACTATAAAAATGGTTCCAGTGCCCCTGCTGAGGGCGAGAGCAGACAGTATATTAGATGTGAGTTTGCAATGTGATTTGAGGCTGTAGATGCAAGGGCATTACGTCGCATAGCGGTGAGATCCAGTCTCACTGTTGAAGGCACTGGTGAGACCACACCTGAAGTACAGTGTTCAGCTCTAGGCACCTCATTACCAGAAAGATGCAGACAAGCTGTGGGGAGGTCAGAGAAGAGTCACTAAAAATGATTAAGTAGCTGGAGGGATTGATATAAAAAGGGAAGATTGAAAGAATTAAATGGGTACATCTTAGCAAAGCACCGATTAAAGGGACTGGGTAACCTTCCAGAAATATCTGAAGGACACACACATGAAAGAGAAGGAGGAGACAAAATGACAGAACAGGAAGATGCAACTAGAGTAATTAGATTAAATTAAGAGATGGGAACAGCCCAAGATTTATGAGACTGTGGAATAGTATCTCAAGTGAATAAGCAGAAATCCAACCAAATCTGGGCAAACTATTCCTAGCAAACAATTTATCCAACAAATATAGTCCTTTCGCAAATTATCTAATTTTGATTTTTATCCAAACACTTCATGAGAATGATTTTTAGCCTAGAAGTTGTTCACAACTACCTGTTTCCACTATGCGGAGTGACTATTTGCTATTCATTATTCATAGGGTGTGATTGCTCCCTTAAGTCACATGGCATAAAGTCTGCACCCTGAAACTTTATAAATGAAGGGGACAAGCACTTCCACCAACTCCAGCCTGAAATGCTCATGTAAAAGAGTAGACTCTGTAGATTACTGATGTATGTTGTATCCGTGGGAAGACTTTAAAAATGCTTTGAAATATTCAAAATGATACCAGTAAGGCATTGTTTTATCGCAAAGCCAGCTCTTTGTGTTTTGTGCTAGGCTGATAAAGCATTTACCAGCATTACAAGAAAAAAACAATACAAAAAAGTATCTATGAACCACTACTTCATAGCTTAATTTCCCAATTTATGTGTCCTTGTCTTCTCTTCTTGGAAAACTAAACTTTCTCTTTTTGCATGTTGAGCTCAAAGAGAAACTAGGGACTGCAAAAATCCAGGCATGAGAGAAACACAAGAAACTGATTTAATTAATGGCAACACACCAGCCACATTATTCTTTTCTGTGGGATGAAGATGGAGCTTAAATCACATCTAATGGGTGAACAACAAAGCACAACCATACACCTATTCAAAATTAGTTGTGCGTGTTGTATCCAAGTGCTGCAGAGTTATAATCAACAGAAGAGGCATGACGTTAGAAAAGCTAACATTCTTTTTGTAAAAGAACAGCAAAAGAAAGAAGAGCATTAAATCGTGATAGAATGCAATGAAAAGGTAATGCTGATTTTTTAAATATAATTTCTCCAAAAGTAACTTCAGCCTCTAACATGGATAGATGGTAGTAACCCTCTTTTATGAGAAAGTTTCCAAAAATTAATTTCCTTGTCAAAAGTGATCTAATATTTGTTAGCCAGTATTATTCTCATTTTTCATGTTCCATTTCTGCACATAGCTCTGGCCATAAACAACAACAGGGATTTTTATGGTCATAATTCACAGCTCTCTCACTCTCTCTCTCTTTTTTGTTTGGGTGTTTTTATATTGCAAATGTAAACTGCATAGCACTAAATTCACTTGAGAACTACAAAAAACTTCCAACTTCCTGGAATTTGGGCTAGGCTACTGACTGGTTTTAAGGAAGGGGTAGGAAAACAGTTCAGATGCAGTAAGAACGAATATGAGTTTCCGCTCAAAACCTGAACAAACAAAAGCAATCCTAGTTCCCTGAAATTAAATAGTACCCATATCCTCAGGCAGTGTAAATTGGCATAGCTCCAATGAAGGCAACAAATTATGCAGAATTGCAACAGCTGAAGACCTGGCCTATTGTTTCCACGTGTAAAGCATACACCACTTTTCTGATAGTAAATATCCCAGGGTAAGAGAAGTACTCCTTGCCCAACTTCTGCAAACCTGTAGGTATTTAGTTTATTAGTCATTTAATATGGTATGTTTAATGATCCTTGGCAATTCATGGCAGTTCATCAAAGCTTTTAATGGGAATGTATTGATTTCAACAAAAAACTTTAATGGGAAAGTTTCTCCAGTCCTGGATGGAATTTCTGGAGAGAGGGGTGACAGACACACTATAGCCCAGTGGTTATGGCACTGGGATGTTTCAGCACCAGGTTCAAATAATGAATGTTTGTTTATTTATACAGAGTGGAACAGCTCCAACAGGACAGCTTTAGAGATACAGACTCCATAACCTCGAGTCTCCCAGATGAGAGCCCTTGCCACAAGTTCAAGTCCCTGGCTCTGCGTCATTGGAGCACAGTCTTGAAGCGTCTCCCCCATGTCCCAGCTAAGTGCTACAGCCACTTGGCTACTCTGGGGTCTCTTGCTCTTGAAAAATCTTGAAAGGTCTCAGGTATGTCCCACTGTGGAATGGGAAATTTTTGAAATATTGAAAGCTTTCATGGGACAGGAAGACTATATTCTGCTTGACTCTAGCCCTAAAATACTTCCGCACAGTGGGCATCAACGGCACAGAGAGTTAAAAGCCCACAGAAGATAATGTTGATAAGGTCAGTATTATTGTCCACAAAGAAATCTCCGTAGGGTTATAGAATGAGAACAATATCATGGAAAATATACACTCTTGGACCCAACATCCATCCTGTCCTGTTGTTCTCCTTGGCACTGTTCCCTACAACGATGGAACCCTCACCCAACACAGTAGGGACAAAGATACTTCCATGGGATGAAGGAGTTGTGTGAGGTGGCTGCTTTTCCTTTCCACTTTCTGTTTTCCATCAGCTTTCACTCCTCTCAGCCAGGAGCGTATAACCCTGCTGGATTATTGCTGAGGGCACAGACCTGAACACAATGTGAAATATATTTTGCATCACCCTAGGAGTAGTCCTGGGAGGCACCAGGACTCAGACAACCCTGAAACACAATTCCTCCTCCACTGACCTGTTTGCTCAGAGAAGGTAGTAATTTGCTGCTTGCCTTTATCAACTCACCTCCCTCCCGGTGCTGGCTCAGCTGTGCTGGACAGTGATTAGGAGAGCTGAGCCCAGTTTTTGCTTTTTCTCTACCTATCCCCACCCATTATGAGTGCAAGGTCTGTTTCACCCTTTGCATCCAGACCCAAAGTCCATGTAATCCACAGTAAGGATGGGCCCTTACTCCCTCTTATGAAATCCAAGTCACAGTCTACCACTCTGTTCTGTGAAAAGTTAAAATAGTTATTCTTTAAGATGTCAGCATTTGACAACAGGTAGAACACAGTTTTCCTCTATCCTTTTAATATGCAAGAAGGGCGCAATCCACTTTAAATGGGAGTTGAGGCAGGACGAGGCCCCAAACTGCAATATCTCAGATTTCACTGTGTGATAACTGCTGCTATATGTTGCCTTTTTCATAGATTTTATGGCCAGAAGGGACCACTATGCTCCTCCAGTTTGACCTCCTACATAAAACAGGCCAAAGAACCTCACCCAATTATTTCTGCCTCAAGCCCATAATTTCTATTTGAGCTACAATATATCTTTAGAAAACATCCATTCTTCAAATAATGGAGAATTTACCACATTCCCTCAGTAAATTATTCCAATCACTAATTAGCCTCACTGTTTTAAAAAGTGCCTTATTTCTAGTCTGAAGTTGTGTAAATTCAGCTTCCAACCATTGGATCGCATTATGCCTTTTTCAGCTAGATTAAAAAGTCATCTACTACTACTTTGCACAGCAGCCATTGCACTTAGATAGATGAGCATAAGATGTACACTCAATTTTTGTGGAAAAATTGGTAATGACACATTTCTTTGTCTATTCAGGATTCACTATAAGATTTCGCTGACATAAAACCAAGTTAAGTTCATGCACAAGACCCAAATAACTACACAGCTAAGCCTTGATGAATTACACTAACTACTGGGAGACACAGTAAAAATTACAGAGTTTTGTAAATGACAAAGTGAGTGATCAAGCCACCAGAGGCAAAGACAATGCATCACAAAATGTACTCTGCTATGCTGACACCATTTTTGTCCCTGTTTACATAAGTAGAGAAGAAATATTACATCGTTGTACATTTGCTTCGATAATCTGCACACCCCGTAATTCACAGATAAATCCTAACAGTCTCTCCCCACTTCTCACCAAGTATTTAATAGTAGAGGGAATTAGTGAGTGAAGTAATAAGATTTCATTACTGTACAAAGTATATTTCAGCACACTTACTAGTTTAGGCGGTTAATTTGATAACAGTAGTTTAAAATTATTTATGATACCACTCCAGAGTGCATTTTTTGTGATGCATTATCTCATTGCTTGAGATCACACACCAATTCACAAAACTCTGTGATTTTTACTGCGCCTATAGACCCAGTATTGCTACCACTGGCAGTGGTGGAAGGAGTAACAGACAAAAAGGAAGAAACACTGCGACGGTCAAAGCCTACTATGACTGACAAGCTAAAAACTTCCCAGAATTACAACCCAGAGGCCTTGTCAGGGATCAAATTATTTCCTTAGGACAAATCATGCATTAGAAAGCAAGCTACATGGTGTTAGCAGCTAAAAGTTTCAGGTTCAAAGGTGTAAGGGTTCTTCTTAAAATTCGCAAACACCAGAGGCTCAAGTCCCTACCCAGAGATCTGGTAAAAACAAAATACCTCCCCTGGGCCTACTTAACAGGCATTGCTTCCCTCTCACAAGCATGGAGTCAAAAGAAGGAAAGAAAGTTAGTTAAGGGGGAAAGGAACAGAAGTAGTTCTTTGCCTCAGTTTCCCCACCTCCTAGTGTGAACATCTGATAGACACATATCACTTCAGCACACAACTTTCACCCTTTTCCTTCTATTGCACCCTACTCACCGATTGGTGTTAGTGGTTAGTTAAGTCCCAGAATCCAGAAATACACATGGGCAAATTCATCTCCACTCCGCTTCTGTCAAGAGACTCCTTGCTGCCACCTTATGTTTTCTCTTGTTGATATGCTGTCTCCTTTGCCAGCCATGCAAGACTGAGGCTTCTGTTATGGTGACTTTTCATTCAGGGCATATATTAAGTTCAGTTCTATTGCCCATTTTGTCACACAGATTAAGATAACATTTCATTACCCATACACCAAAAACAAATTTTAAACAAAAACTACCAAAATGTTTACACTGGGATTGTGCACAAAATATGCAAATAAGGTCTTCCTCATTCTGTCTCTTCCCCAGGTTCACTAATAGATGGCAGCAGAAAGTTCCTTCCCTCTAGAGCAGTGGTGGGTAACCTGTGGCCCACAGACCGCATGCAGCACATCAGAGTAATCCATTAGGATTAGTAAGGCATTTGATATGGTCTCACATGATATTCTTATCGATAAACTAGGCAAATACAAATTAGATGGGGCTACTATAAGGTGGGTGCATAACTGGCTGGATAGCCGTACTCAGAGAGTTGTTATTAATGGTTCTCAATCCTGCTGGAAAGGCGTAACGAGTGGGGTACCGCAGGGGTCTGTTTTGGGACCGGCTCTGTTCGATATCTTCATCAACGACTTAGATATTGGCATAGAAAGTACGCTTATTAAGTTTGCGGATGATACCAAACTGGGAGGGATTGCAACTACTTTGGAGGACAGGGTCATAATTCAAAATGATCTGGACAAATTGGAGAAATGGTCTGAGTTAAACAGGATGAAGTTTAACAAAGACAAATGCAAAGTGCTCCACTTAGGAAGGAACAATCAATTTCACACATACAGAATGGGAAAAGACTGTCTAGGAAGGAGTACGGCAGAAAGGGATCTAGGGGTTATAGTGGACCACAAGCTAAATATGAGTCAACAGTGTGATGCTGTTGCAAAAAAAGCAAACATGATTCTGGGATGTATTAACAGGTGTGTTGTGAGCAAGACACGAGAAGTCATTCTTCCGCTCTACTCTGCTCTGGTTAGGCCTCAGCTGGAGTATTGTGTCCAGTTCTGGGCGCCGCATTTTAAAAAAGATGTGGAGAAATTGGAAAGGGTCCAAAGAAGAGCAACAAGAATGATTAAAGGTCTTGAGAACATGACCTATGAAGGAAGGCTGAAAGAATTGGGTTTGTTTAGTTTGGAAAAGAGAAGACTGAGAGGGGACATGATAGCAGTTTTCAGGTATCTAAAAGGGTGTCATAAGGAGGAGGGAGAGAACTTGTTCACCTTAGCCTCTAAGGATAGAACCAGAAACAATGGGTTTAAACTGCAGCAAGGGAGGTCTAGGTTGGACATTAGGAAAAAGTTCCTAACTGTCAGGGTGGTTAAACACTGGAACAAATTGCCTAGGGAGGTTGTGGAATCTCCGTCTCTGGAGATATTTAAGAGTAGGTTAGATAAATGTCTATTAGGGATGGTCTAGGCAGTATTTGGTCCTGCCATGCGGGCAGGGGACTGGACTCGATGACCTCTCGAGGTCCCTTCCAGTCCTATAATCTATGAATCTATGAATCAGGGTAATCCGCTGGTGGGTCACGAGACAGTTTGTTTACATTGACCATCCACAGACATGGGCTGCCTGCAGCTCCCAGTGGCCGCGTGGAAGCTGCGGGCGGCATGACTGCGGACGGTTAATGTAAACAAACTGTCCTGCGGCCTGCCAGCGGATTACCATGACAGGCTGCATGCTGCCTGCAGGCTGCCCACCACTTCTCTAGAGGTTCAGGCCACACCCTTACATCACCAAGAGGACACAAGAAAAGGACTCAAATTAATATCCACCCACGTTAATATAAATGATGTAAAGTTATTTCAGTAAAACCTGTACAATATTATGTTTACATTACACCTACTCAGCCATTTCTACATTTAAAATGGCTAGAGGGTTGTAGACAATCTATGGTGCTCCCTGTCTCTGGGGACTGAGTGGATTCGTGTCCTGAGCTCTCAAAGGCCTCATCCATAGAGGGACCCACATCTCCCATTTACATCAATGAAAAGCCTCAGATGCTCGGGCTCCAGCAGGATCAGCAGAGCCATTGTTTTGGGGCTAGACCTCATACACATAGGGAGCTGAATGAATACAGGCTATTTCCTTTTCCCCACCAGCCAGGGTATCTTCCTAGTGCCAGCCATGAAGATCAGGCCATAAATTGATAGCCTGGGGGGGCCTAATGGGAAAACCAAGGTGGGAACTGAATTTTATTCTCTTTTGATTCTGATCCCACAATTCACCATGTATGAGCAGATCTCTGCACCTGTGTATAGCCACACTGGCTTCACTGCCCTTATGTGCATGGTAAGGAAAGGACATGAGTTTCCTTGGGTGAGCAAAGAATTCCCGATCAGTTGCCAGCTGACTGTGTGGTTTACAAGCTGATGTCCACATCTGAATATTCATTCAACTATATCTTGAGATGTTTAATTATTGTTTTTAAAACACTGCTGGGCCTAAGTAAATTGGATGGTCTTATCGGAGGTCTCAGTAAATTCAGCACTTCACTTGCTTTTATTACAAGAGAACAAAAATATATCTTTGAAATAGCCATTTCCTTTTAAAAGGTTAAAAAAAAAAAAAAACCTGACAATAAGGCTTGATATTAGATGTACAATGATTGTTATACTGAAGTATAGACTGCAAAGATTTATGGAAGTCTAACAAACTGATCCCAGAAGGAATACAGATTACAAATCCCTGAACAACCAATAAATATATTAGTCAGCTCAGAAGTTAAAATTAGGCGATAATGCTGTTTTTGTTCATGTTACAGATTTCATCCAGAGCTAAACAGAAAATGTTTGAGCTCTTTTGTCTTTACAGCTTGTTAGTAACACACACACACACACACACTATATATATATATATAAAATAAAGCCCCTGAGGGCCTGTGTGTAAAAATGAGTTTCTCTCAACAAAATAGAAGAGTACCCTCTCTTAAATGGGAGTACATTTAGAGAAAATTATCTTTAATTATTAAAAATCTGATTCTTCTTGAAGTATGAAAACTCACATTCCCCCATTTCACTTTCCGTTGCTTTCAGGTTTCTAAAATAACCTTTTGGATAGGTTTACTTGCTATTCAGTATTTAGTAGTCAAAAGAATTTAAACCAAAATATAACGTGAAGTATATATACACCTGGACAGGTAAAACATTACCCTGATTCTTATGAAGGCTCAATCCTGAAACCCTTTCTCAGGGAGTAATTCATACTCATGGGAGTAAGGATTGTTAACATGGCTATTTTCAGGATTAGGCCTAATATATCTATTTGTATCTCCCTCCTCTCTTCTGAGCTGCTCAGGTTCACCATGCGTGGTTTGTATAAATCCTAGCCCAGATTAAATAATCATGGAACAGAGTGGGCTACATTACAGCAACCACTGTATATAAATGTCTCTTAACTGCTATATTTGGCTTTATGACACACTCTGAGCAGTAAGCGGTGAGCATTACAGCTAAGCATTTATTATCTCTTACTATAGAATTGTAACAAGCAACTATTCTTTTTTCAACCTACAGTTTAAGCATCAGTCACATAATGACATTTTGTAAGGTAACGTCTTTACTGCTTTTCTTGGGGCGGGAGCAGGGGTTCACATTCTGTGTGCTTCTTTCTACATTGCTTTTAGATGAATATTGCAGTTGCCAGAGGTGGACTGGCACCCCAGAGATGGGGGGGAGACATGTTTCTGCATTGAAGCCTCTTTAAGAATTTGACCCTTAACCTCTTTGGTAAACGGTTTGTGTTCTGTGCATTTCAGTGTAACAGGTAGCCACTCATGCACAAGACAATTCTAGGAACTTTTCTGCTTTCAAAATGCTCTCACTATGTTTAAATGGTTCATCACTGTTGATTGCTTTATATGGAGCTTTGTATGGTTTGCTCCCATCACAGTCACTTCCGGGAGGGAGTTAGGAGGGAGGCAGCCAGGCAGACAGCTAAGCGCAAAGAATGCTCAACAGCACAAAGAGGGGACATTTTAGGTGAGGACTCCAATGTCAGAGCAAAGTTAGATATATAGGGCCTCAGCCAATCCTCAGGTCCAGTCAACCTGGGCTCAGAGAAGGACCACTAATGTATTTCCCTTGGATGTCACTGGGGCCTGCCGTGAGTTAAACTTGTCTGTGACAGTCCCCAGTGAGCCATTCTGGCAACCAGGTATAGGGGACTACCCCGCCTCCGTTCCCGCCCCCTCAGAATATCCCCATTCCAGTGCTTACACTGGGGGCATTGACGGTGATGGAGGTGATCTAGGGGAGTCTGGCAGCTGTATTCTACTATGAGATTTCTGTGTGCAAGAGAATAATCAACAAGCCAGTTAAATAGGTTTAAAGTATGCTTTGTTCAACCTGTGTAGCACACAGCAGCCTTAGCAGGGTTCCGGATCTGTGCAGGGTCCCCCAAATACAGTTAGGTTGGAATTCCACTGAGATTCAAAAAGAGAAACATCTCAATTCAAGTTGGAAGCAGACCCAGAAAAAGTTGCATTGCTCAGCTCCAGGATGTAGGATTGGGAAATTTATAACCCGCTAGGGTTTCTTCCCGTAACCTGCTGCCCTTTAATTAAAGAAGCCTGATCTTCATTACCAGAATCTGCCTGGCTATAAAGCAAGTAGATCATTACCAGTGGAATACTTGGTAAATCTTAGCCACATGAACACCACAGAAATTATGCAGAAGACCAGTAAACAGAGTGACAAAAATTAGATGCTCCTTTTGTTTATAAAGGTGGCACAGAAGTGTTCTGCTTTGTGCATAATTTGGGGTGTCAGCTGTCAGGGTTCCAACAACTGCCTAACAAAGATAGTCTCTCCTACAGGTTGACCATATATAGCATCTATTACAGAAAGAACTGTAGAAGTAAGGACATTTTTGATTAAACAAAAAGGAATATTAGCTGCTTTTACGCTAATAGAAATAACATCTCCTCTTTATTTATTAAAGTTTGTAACAGTTTGAATGACAAAAGTCTTTAATCAGAAAGTCACTTGCCTTTCAGATATGACAGGTAGACAAGTACATTAGTAATCCAACCTGCTTTTACCTATCAAAGGAGCAGGTGCTGATCGCTCAGCCTGAATCTTTCAGCAAATACCACTGAGTAAAAAAGGGAAAAAAGCCCTTTGTGTAAAGCTTTGTAAAAGCAACTTAAAAGCAATTTGTTTCCAAGGAGGCTTGTTTAACCATGGAGTTCACAAATGAACCCTTTTTATATGTGGTCTATCATTGGGGATGATGTCCTGGGACAATAGGTCCGTGTCACGGACAGAAGGGACAATCTTTATGTAACATATCCCCATGATAAGCTTGGGTTTTTTCTTAGGTATAACTGTTTTAACCTTCCTTAAACAGTTATGTGAACATTAGCCAAATACCTGAGTTCCATATTAAAATGGTTTAGGAATCAATGGAACTCAATAGGTCAGTTCAGGTTAAGCTGCTTGCGGCTGGAAGTTTTTTATTCTCAGCCTTCTCAGTGATTGTTATAGTTTAGCTCTAATGCAGCAATGCAAATTGAACTTTTTGTTCATAAATTATTCATAAGCGATGCCCCAACTTGAAATCCAGGATTGATTTCTCTATACCGTCCCATCACTGTCAAGACCAAACCCTTTCTGACTTGCCACCCCATTGAAGTCATATGGGGTTGTCGTACGGTTTGTGACCAAAGGAAGTCATAAGTCACATGAAGACGTCTAACAAGTTAAGACTTGAGAGAAAGGAGCTGAAGAGCTCTGTGTAAGCGCCAAAGCTTGTCTCTCTCACCAACAGCAGTTGGTCCTAGAAAAGATATTACCTCACCCACCTTGTCTCTCTGTTTCCAATTAGCATTCGTTGTGGGACTAAAAATACACCAGCCAAAACCATATATTCTTGCAGCATCATGCATTGTAACTACCCTCCTTATGACAATACCTCTAACTACAACTGTGCTGTAATTAAAGCCATTGACTATATAGCAGATTGCTAAGTACCATCATTAAAACTACAGTGTTTTATAACTATTGCTATTTATAGTGTTTCCTTGCTACTGAAGCATCAGAATGCTTGGCTAATTAATTCACTCCCCACCTCTGTTTTGTCAAAGGTTTCCTTAGCTACAGCCTTTATTGATATGATGGGATAGAATTTTTTTAAACTAATCCACAGATACAGGAACTAATATTCCCCTAATGACAAGTACCTTCTATGAGCTACTGGAAAAACAGTCTCTGATCAATTATTTTTCATAATGATATCGGCACATATTTAAGGGCCAGATTTTGAATCCCTCACTCACATTGGTAAACAGTTATTCACGCCAGAAGTCTGACTGATCATGGGAGTAACTGCTCACCAGTGGGATTCAAGGGTTTGTAATCTGGCATCGAGTAAGATTATTAATAAACTTGGCTCTCAAGCTCTATCATAGCAGTGCAAGTTTTGCCACTAAAACCAGTGCCTGAGATGTTCACCTTGAGCCATCGTGGGCATACTTTTCAGAAGTTCTGAGCACCTGCAGCTCCCTTGAACTTCAACTGGAGGTGTAGGTACTCAGTACTTCATGGAAATTGGGCCCAGCAGATCAAGTTAAGACTCTCAAAAATCAGTGCCATGTCTTGAAAATTTGGACCTAAACAGTTGCTTCTCTCTATTGGATTACAAAGTAACAAATTTTCCTTTGTCCTGTAGTGCATACAATATACTATTAAAATATGTCTGCTCTGGAATTTATTTACCTTCTGAGAATGGTCAGAAGACAATAGAAGTGCACATAAATAATAATAAATAATAATAATATTTTTGATCTAACATAGCACTTTTTATCCAAGCGCTTTACAGTTAAATGGCCCTGTAAGTCAGGTAAGTAATTTTATGCCCACTTTTCAGATGGATAAACTGAAGCATACAAAGCAATTTCATGGCAGAGCTCCAGACTCCCTGTTTCCTGTTATAACTATTTCTCATAGTATAAAACAACAAGGATAAGCCTTGCTATCTAAGCATTTTTTACAGCTGTCCATCACCACAGTATCCGAGTGCTTTACACATCAAATCAACAGCAATAGTGAAGACTGTAGTGGACCTCCTGGAGTCTCTGGCACCTCTCCCTTCTTCACTCCTAGTATAAAATCATGGCCATCCTTATTTGCGTTAAAAGAAAGCCCCTTGCACCATCCTGGAATTCAGCTATTGCCCACATAACCACACATCCCAGATAACACCAACATCTGCACAAGTAAAAATTTCAGAAGAACCAGAGAACTTAAATAATCTGGATAATCTTGTTGCTGGACCTCAATACACAAAGCTAAGTCATACGTGAGTTGTCAATTTAATCAGCCAGTTGATGTGAAGAACAAATGGTTTCAAGAGCAGGTAAATTACTCACCAATATCTGCTTTGCTTTGAGGATCTATAACAGAATAAATCACTACAACAGGGTCCATGGATCGCTCAAGAGCTGCCCGTTCCTTCCCTCCTTCCATTTAAATTGACAACACTTTTCCACCTACACTGTGAATTAGGCAAATAACAAGGACTTTTAAATTTAGCTTTAGTTAGATTGGACAAGTCCAATATTTTAACAGCAGCTTTTCCTCTTGAAATGCTTTCTGTGTTTACATTGCAAACCTTGATTTGAGGCATTTATTACTTAACCAGTTATACTTTCACCATGAGAAAGAAGGTGTAGAGGTTCTCAGTTCAATCCATTTTTTCTTTACAAAATCTGTTTTATCTGACTTGATAGTGGAGACAGCTTTGGAAAACAAAATAAGCCTGATTCTCCGTTGCCTTGCACCTTATGTCATTCACACCAGTGCAAAGTGAGTAGGGGTAAAAGGCTGCAAGTGAAAATGTTATTTTTAAACTCACTTTGCCCAGATGGAAATGAGAACCCAGGGTGCAAGGCATTAAGAATCTGGCTCAAAAATGAAGTTAAAAGGCAAAAATATCATGGATGAAATTCTGGCTCCGTTGAAGTCAATGGCAAAACTCCCATTGATTTAAATGGAGCCAGGATTTCACCCCATGTGTTTTATTTATGGTAAACTGTGCCAACCAGTTACTGGGCGCCAAGTTCTGCAGTTCATAGTCAGATTATCAAGTTCAATAGCAGCTTCAACTAAGGACTGCAGAATTTGGGCCTGATGATTACCATATCATTACAAAATAAACACACGGAAGGAACATTAGAAAACATGAAATGCCTAACACATCTGTCAGCACAAAATGGTGGAATGACCCAGTAGTACATCAGGCTAAACGCTGTGCATCAGTCTGGATGTTAACATTTACAAATATGATTTGGCATAGTATTCTTGCCACCAAGTTAAAGAAGTATGGGCTGGATGAATGGACTGTAAGGTGGATAGAAAGCTGGCTAGATCGTCGGGCTCAACGGGTAGTGATCAATGGCTCCATGTCTAGTTGGCAGCCGGTTTCAAGTGGAGTGCCCCAAGGGTCGGTCCTGGGGCCGGTTTTGTTTAATATCTTTATTAATGATCTGGAGGATGGTGTGGACTGCACTCTCAGCAAGTTTGCAGATGACACTAAACTAGGAGGCGTGGTAGATACACTAGAGGGTAGGGATCGGATACAGAGGGACCTAGACAAATTAGAGGATTGGGCAGAAAAAAACCTGATGAGGTTCAACAAGGACAAGTGCAGAGTCCTGCACTTAGGACGGAAGAATCCCATGCACTGCTACAGACTAGGGACCGAATGGCTAGGTAGCAGTTCTGCTGAAAAGGACCTAGGGGTCACAGTGGACGAGAAGCTGGATATGAGTCAACAGTGTGCTCTTGTTGCCAAGAAGGCTAACGGCATTTTGGGCTGTATAAGTAGGGGCATTGCCAGCAGATCGAGGAATGTGATCGTTCCCCTTTATTCGACATTGGTGAGGCCTCATCTGGAGTACTGTGTCCAGTTTTGGGCCCCACACTACAAGAAGGATGTGGAAAAATTGGAAAGAGTCCAGCGGAGGGCAACAAAAATGATTAGGGGTCTGGAGCACATGACTTATGAGGAGAGGCTGAGAGAACTGGGATTGTTTAGTCTCCAGAAGAGAAGAATGAGGGGGGATTTGATAGCAGCCTTCAACTACCTGAAGGGGGGTTCCAAAGAGGATGGAGCTCGGCTGTTCTCAGTGATGGCAGATGACAGAACAAGGAGCAATGGTCTCAAGTTGCAGTGGGGGAGGTCCAGGTTGGATATCAGGAAAAACTATTTCACTAGGAGGGTGGTGAAACACTGGAATGCGTTACCTAGGGAGGTGGTGGAGTCTCCTTCCTTGGAGGTTTTTAAGGCCCGGCTTGACAAAGCCCTGGCTGGGATGATTTAGCTGGGAATTGGTCCTGCTTTGAGCAGGGGGTTGGACTAGATGACCTCTTGAGGTCCCTTCCAACTCTGATATTCTATGATTCTATGATTCTATATAGAATAACCACAACTGATACCTGACTTTCTGATTACCCACCAGCATATGACAAGTTCAAAATTCCAGTCTCCCTTTCTCACATTAGCAGTAAATTTCTAAGAATGCTTGGATTTCTGCAAATAAGAAGCATTTAGGAAGTGGTCCATTTTAAACAAGCAGGAGTCTTAGCATTCAGGAAAAAAAATAGTTCTGTCAGGCAAACTGAATGTCATCAACAGCACTCCATTTTTCTATTGTAAAAATAGTCTTTGAAGAATTCTCCATTTGTATAATGAACAGTCTACTCTGAAATAGTCCCCTATGGAGGACTGATTAAAGATGCCAGTCTTTTAAAGTGTTATTGACATTGGCTCATCTCTCACATTGGAAATTCCCTAACTGCAGTTGATCTCCTCAGATCACAATGGAATGTACCCTTGTGAGTGGAATGGAAACGAACAAATCAGATATCTTCCATAGTTCTGCCCATCCTGGAACGGATAGTTAAGATTTGTGAGCGACAGAAAAGTGAGAGTGGATGCTTCTCAGATGTTGCTGGTTGTCATTGAGAAACAGGTATAATTTAGCAAAATTGGATCAAGTGTCTATCTGCTACCCAGCTGAACAGAGACTCAGATCCTTGGCTGACGTAAATCGGCGTAACTTTCCCAACTTCATGGAGCTATGCAGATGTACAGCTGATGATGATCTGGCTTAGAGGAAGCTGGCCATTGTAAGACAACTGGAACAAAAAGACTTAAAAGAACTATGTCTTTAAGATGTGACAACAATTGTAAAGACATTTCTCAAAAGGGACAGTGACCAGATCTCACACAACCACAGCCGGCGGTCTCAGGAGAAGCCAAGGCCTGGAAACTGAAGCTCTCGCTTATCCCAAGAGTTGTTTTCAGCATGTCGTTGTAGAGTCACGTTAGTGAGGCAGTGCAAGCAAGCTCACATGGCCACACCTTACAATCACATCTGTTTTGTGATCAGAAGTGAGTAATACCTTATTCCATGAGTAATCCTATTGAAATCAATTACCTTAATCACAGATTAAGCTCCTGTTTATTGACAGTAAGATCCTACTCAGTGAGAGTAAGAGCAACAGAATCTGTCCTACCTTACTATACTGAATCCAATGTACTGTTTAATTTTAGACCCTGGGTAGAATCTTCCATCAACGGGACTTGTAATCTTAAATATATGACTTCTTGAAACTTCCATCCTAAATTGTTACCATATAAAATTTTCAAAAGTGCTTAAGTCACTTGAAAACCTAAATACTACTGAAAGTTAAAGGGACTTAAGTGAGCTGGGAGCCTAGGTACCTCCCTTGTAAAAAGAGAGATAATTTTACAAAAGGAAAACACAAAAACTAAAATAATTGTCTGAAGAAAAGTTAGCCAGTTTCATTGTACAGATATAAAAACAAAGCAGGGGGTAGAAGAGAAAAAGGAAGTCATGATAAATAAGTCTTCAAGGATTGTGCTGTGACTATAAAAGTAACAGGAATTATTTTGTGTTGACAGTTCTGGATTATTTAGGAAAAAAATTGCCACTACTTAAACTAATATCTAGAAGAGACTGAACGATAAATATATGTTTCCTTTCTAGAGGTTGGAGCAATGCAGGGAGATCATTTTTTATAAAGTTACTCTGCTTCAGATGTGATTTATGCAACACAATTCAACAGCAAACAAGTTTTCTTGAAATGCACAATAAACTAGGGCCAACCATAGCACTAGATCTAGCAGGAACCAGATGTGGGAAATGCAATACGGTAAATAAAAACTAATACTTATCACTTACAAAGCTATTATCTTTTCAATATGCTTTACAAACATTAACTAATTAATGGGTGTGACGTACAATCCGGACTAATGACTAGCTGTGTTACCGTTGCCCTGTAACCTGGGGTGCCCTTTACAATGCCTTGGTCCTTGTAACCTCTAACCTGGACTGCTCACAAACAGACTCCAACATGTAAGTCACTTCCAGCGCTCTCTCTGTCTGTAAGTCTACCAGCCAGCCACACCTCGGCTCTTACCAGCCTGGGTTAAGCTACAGGGTCATCCCAGCACACCCATAGTCCCAGATCTTCCCCCAGAAATGTGTGTCTTGTACTGCCCAATCCTCTCCTGGACAGTACAAACATGTTATTCCTTTAAGGGAACAATAGGCACACAACTTGTTACCTCAAATGGAGTTACCCAGACACTTTAACTTGAACACATGGATTAGATCAAATAGTAAAACAAAAGTTTATTAACTACAAAGGATAGATTTTAAGTGAGTACAAGTAATGAGGCACAAAATTCAGAAATGGTTACCAGAAAAATAAATATAAAGGGCTTACTGGTGCCTAACTTAACAAACTTTATTGTATTCAAAGCAGTTTTCTCACCACACGCTTTCAGCAGTCTTACTGACCAAAATCTTTAGATCAGGACTACTCCCCCGGAGTCCAACAGCTGCTTCCTTTGTCTCTTCACGTGCAGTGAATGCAATGAGCAGGGAGAAGAAGGGGTCCCTTGGTGTGTTTGTCCCTCTTTATTTATAGTTTCAGTCCTCCTCTTAAAAAACTGGCTCCTGGTTCTCAGCTGGAAAAAAGTCTATGTGGAAGAATATTCCTGGCTGTTTTTTTCACCTGTTTGAACTTCCTTTGTCTTCCTTTCCTTCTTAATGATTTTGTTTACTGCTTAAATGCATATTAAGACAAGCATACATTCCTTTGTTTAGGACAGACCTGTTTGCCAACTTCTGTTTGGGCAGGGCTGTGGGGTTTGGAATATGTGTTATCACCACCACAGAGGGGAATCTTATAGCGTCACATACAATGTTGCCATACAAATTTTACCAGATTACTACTGACCAGAAAATGATGAGTTTTTAACTGCTACCTCACATACCTTATGCAAACATTATTACGACAGTTAATAGGTCAAACTTGTGATCTAATTGCGATTATGACATTTTTCTAACAAACATTTATAATCTAATTAGATTTTTAACTGTAGTAATAAAGTCTGCAGGCCTGATTCTCATTTACACTGCAGTCTACCTACAAACCATTTTTTTTTCTGTTATAACTACATTGGTTAGGGGTGTGAATTTTTAACAATATAGTTATATCTGTACAACCCCTACTATGGATGCAGTTATGCCAGTATAAAGATGCTTTCTCCTTCCCATATATGAACAGAGGTCCTAATACAAGTACATTTATACTGGTATAACCACATCTCCCATTCCTTGGTGGATCTCTCGAGAATCACTGTGCCCTGAGAGGGTGACATGTATTTGATGTTTTGGGACAGAGGGTATCTCAAGGGAGTGTCTGGAAGCAGAATTTGCCCTCATGCAAACCTTATGTAAGTGTGGTAATGCTAAAGGACCAGCAGAAAATTTCTGAAGAGATAGGTTGGTAATGATCCACTTACAGTCACTTGCAACAGTTTTACTTGTCCTTAAGATCATTCTATTCCATTCTCTTGCAAAAGCAAGCTTGACACTTTCTATAGAATTTAGATTCAATTTATTTTATATTTTAAATTCATAATGTGATCAAAAGGGATAACAGCAAGATGACCTGGAGATGAGCTCAAGACATGAGATATAATCGTTTCCTTAATTGTGATGCCTGAATTAAATTAGTTTTGCACTCTATGTATATAGAGGATGTGTAAAATTGAGGTCTTGACAATTTGTGGTCATTAGAGGAGTAAGGGAGTTAACCTCTCTGTTCTGGACACAATCCAGCTGAGGTAATTATAATCTGCCTATCTAAATCCCCTGCAGTTACAATTGGGTATTATATTCTTCTTCATTTTCTGTTCTCAACATTTGTGTATTATTGGTATGTGTTGTTAAATAGTTGTTGTAGCTTACCCCGGAGATGGCTGTATTTACCCTCCCATTCCTAATAAATTCTCTACAAAATATAAAGTTTTTCCTTTGTGGGGGGGTTTTGGGGGGGGGGGGTCAGAATAAGCAATGAGGTGTATAATTCCGGGTAGTATTTAAAGGTAACTCCCCTAAAGGGGTAGGTCTTGGAAAGTAGCTTCAAGGCTCAGGGTTCCAAAATTCTCCTTGGCTTATAGATTGTTGTCGCATCCAACCAATTGCTCATAACCACGGCTTAGAGACATCCATAACGTCTTCTGATGTGTTTATATCTATCACACACAGCATTCAAGTCCATAACATGCTTACAGCTTCTATAATGTATTAACCATTTATTAACCCTAATTAATCATTTATTAACCCATACGTTTTTTATACAGTGGAAACTTAATATAAAGTGTGACCAAGGAAGGTAATGTCAGGGAAGCATTTTAACATGTAAAGAAGGAAAGTTGGGGTGTTCCCTTAATGGGTCATATTCATCTAAATACCTCTATTTCATAGCATATTATGATTCTGCATTACATTAGGGTTCGATAACGATACCTACCTTGTTAATGGAATCTACAGACTCTTCTGCATCTTTCCTTTTGCATTCTTCCTTCTTCTGTAATTAAGAGTGAGGGACCAGGAATGAAACACGGGTTTGCAAACATGTATGCAGAGAATGGTCATCCAGCCAGCCCTGAACTCTCACAGGATAAGTTCTAGGCTCTTTCTGAAAGCCACTCCCCTTTATGGTGTCTCAAATTCGGCACCCAAAAAATTTAGGACTTCAAAAATCATAGTAACTTTTGAAAATGTAGGCCAATGGCCATAACATAAAAGGACAGAGGGGTACCATGGGTACAACATTAACCATTAAATGTGGAATGAACAATAAACTTTCCATACAACACATGGGAATTGATATTGGCTGAACATCTTGGGTTAATCCTACATACCCACCAGTTTGTGTTTAATGCTCTCAGAAATTACAGTTTGATTCTCCCCATTAAACACAGGGCAGAAGCCAGGTCTTTGGATAAACTAAGGAAACTCCACATGGAAAGCAGGAGAGAGTAAAAACTGCTGACAGAACAAGGCACTTTAAAACTCGAGTCAGTACAGATTTGGAGACTTAGCCATTGTGTAGAATTGTCACAAATGGAAATCGTGTTGATTTTCATTTTTAACCGTTTACAAAGAGCTTGACTCTGCCTCCCATGGGACTAGATTCTGCCAACCTCTCTCACAGTAAGTTTTCCCCTTTGAACCAATGGGATTGCTTGCCAAGTGAGGTACTACTGAGAGCAAAAGGAATCAGAATCTTGCCAGCCTTAGTCATGCTGAGAAGTTCCTTACCCCAATGAAGACAATGGAATCCCTTGTGGTGGAAAGTGCTTCCCAACATGAATAAAGATACCAGAATCTGGCACGAAAAGGAAGCGACAGGAAAGCAGGAGGAAAAGAAAATCTGGCAAGTGCTAACATGCAAATATACATAGCTGTCAAAAACACACACACACTCCACAGCTTGCCACTTTTGAGTATTTCATTTACACTTGTTTGATGCTGCTCAGTTGCTTCGGTTACAGAAAGATTTAGATTTTCCCCAAATGGGCATTATTTTAAAAAGCCAAAACATTATAGCATTTGTCTTGGCTGTTTCACAAAAGTAAAAACAAAAAACAAAACCGCTAGCTTCAGGCCCACATAAAACAGCCCCAGCAGGTAGATCAAGTGTTCTTTTATTTCTGTAATGACAGCCAGAGTCCCATTGTGAACTTGGCAGTATAATCCTCTCTCAATCTAGGCTAAGAAATTGAATTTCCCACTGTAATTATCTCAGGCATCTCTAGGCAAACTGATGAAATTAGACATATCTATATTGTACATCCAAAACATGAAGTCATTATTTCCAAGCTTAAAAAAAATAAAAAAATAAAAATTGTCATTTAGCATGAAGTAGGTAAAAACAAAAGTTTTTTTATAATGGTGTTTGTGGCAAGGAAAGTAATTACCCCAATGAAAGTTGCTGGCATTAGTTGAATATCATCTGTCAAATATTAGAGAGAGGAGATGAGTGAAGTAACCTCTTTTATTGCACCAACTTCTGTTGGTGAGAGCAAAAAGCTCATCCGACTCACCAACAGAAGTTGGTCCAATAAATGGTATTACCTCACCCACCTTCTCCCTAATATTCTGGGACCAATACAGCAAGAACAACACTGCATACATCAGTTTTTATAACAAGATAAATCTGTGCCACAGGCGTCTCAAAGTCCTATCACTTTCCATCCTTTCTGGGCTCCCCTTGTTTAATCACTGGATTTCCTTTTGTTCTTACATGCAACATAAATTCGCCTGTAAGCAAGAACAGAGTCCTCCTGGGCATTTGTACAGCACATAGCACCAATGGGGTCCCTGATCTTGGTTCCATTTTTTAAATGCTTCTGCAATAATAATCTGGTTATTAATCCCTACATAATCTTGCAGTGGCCATTCCATGCCAGCTGAAATGAATAACAAAACAAACCAGACGACTGCTTAGTACCAGGGTCGGCTCTAGGATTTTTGCCGCCCAAAGCAAAAACAATTTTGGCCGCCCCCACCGTTCTTTAATTACCCCACCCCCGGCCCCACCTCAACTCCGCCCCTTCCCCAAATCCCTAGCCCT